>NC_071489.1:961836-1081836 GCF_028500815.1 Rissa tridactyla
TGGGGACGGACACTCAAGGTCACGGTCGTGTCGGGGACCCAGGCGTCGGGGGGGTGCCCTTGGTGGTGGGGGGGGGTGTGTGTCCCGATCCGTCACCCGGCACGTGGTGGCACGTCCCCACCGAATCCTTGTGGGGTACCACGGGGACCACTTTCCAGCCGAACGGCCCATGGGTCGGGGATCCGGGGATGGTCGGAAAGTTGAAGAGCAGCCGAGGGAAGGTTGCCGTGGCGACGGGCAGGGGGAAAGGAAAAAAAAATAAAAAAAAAAAATAATAAAATTCCTCTCCGTTTCTGCGTTTGGGGGTAAAAGCCGTCATTTGTATGCAGGCGGGCGCCTGGCGCCTTTGAAATTCAAGCAGAAAATCAAAAAGGCGAAGGCAGGAGCGTAGCTGCCGGGTGATTATGCGGGAGGTGGGAGAGCGGCGCGGCCCCGCTGTTATTTAGTGCCGTCCCCGGCGAGGAGGACGGGGACGGGGATGGGGACGGGGACAGTGGGGAGGTGTGAGGGGTCCAGGCGCTGCGGCCAGGCCAAGGTGGAGGAGAGGGGTGCCAGGGGGGAAGGAGATGCCCAAGGAGGTGCCCGAGGAGAGAGGAATCCTTCTGGCCGTCTGTCCTTCCTGTCCCTGTGTCCTTCCTGTCCCCGTGTCCTTCCTACCTGTGTATCCTGTCTGTCGGGCTGCCTATTTATTCACCTTTCTCTCCATCTGTCCTTATCCATACAGCCTTCCTATCCCTGTATCCTGCCTGTCTAACCTTCCCACCCATGTCTGCCCTTCCTATCCGTCCGTCTGTCCTTCCTATGCATCTGTCCTTCCTATGCATCTGTCCTTCCTACCCATCCATCTACCCTTCCTATTTCTCCATCCATCCATCCATCCATCCATCCATCCATCCATCCATCCATCCACCCATTCTTCCTATCCATCTCTTTATCCTTTCCATCCGTCTGCCTGTCCCTTCCCCGCCTCCCTCCTCTCTATCCACTCAGCCCACCTCGCCGTCTGTCTGTCCTTTCCGTCTGTTTATCCATCTTGTCTGTCTGTCCTTCCCGTCCATCCCTCTGCCCTTACCGTCCATCCCTCTGTCCCTCCTACCCATCCCTCTGTCCTTCCCGTCCATCCCTCTGTCCTTCCCGTCCATCCGTCCCTCTGTCCTTCCTGTCCATCCCTCTGTCCTTCCCATCCATCCATCCCTCCATCCCTCCCTCCCTCTGTCCTTTGCATCCATCCCTCTGTCCTTCCCGTCCATCCCTCTGTCCTTCCCATCCATCCATCCATCCATCCCTCCCTCCCTCCCTCTGTCTTTCCCATCCATCCAGCCAGCAGCCAGCCAGCCAGCCAGCCAGCCATCCATCCATCCCTCTGCCCTTCCCATCCATCCCCTTGTCCTTCCCATCCATCCCTCTGTCCTTCCTATCCATCCCTCTGTCCTTCCCATCCATCCATCCATCCATCCATCCATCCATCCATCCATCCATCCATCCATCCATCCTCTGTCCTTCCTGTCCATCGCTCTGTCCTTCCCATCCATCCATCCATCCATCCATCCATCCATCCACCCATCCATCCATCCCTCTGCCCTTCCCATCCATCCCCTTGTCCTTCCCATCCATCCCTTTGCCCTTCCCGTCCATCCCCTTGTCCTTCCCATCCATCCATCCATCCATCCATCCATCCATCCATCCATCCATCCATCCATCCATCCCTCTGTCCTTCCTGTCCAGCCCTCTGCCCTTCCCGTCCATCCCCTTGTCCTTCCCGTCTCTCCATCCCTCCTGTCCGTGTCTCCACCCTTCCCATCCACCCGTTCCCGGTCTGTCTGTCCCCTCGCCCCGTCTGTCCTTTCCATCCACCCCTTCCCCCTCCCCGTACGCCCCAGGCCAGCACTGGGGGTGCCCCCCTGGGGCCCCCACCAGCCCCGAGGGCGATTTCCCCTTTGCTTTGCAAAATCTGGATTATGATCCTGGGGGGGCCCCAGACCAGTGGGGCTCAGCTTCCCAGTCCCCCTTATCCCAGTGGGGCCGAGATTACCAGTGCTCCCATCCTTATCCTAGTGGGGCTGAGCCTCCCGTTGTCCCCATCCTTAACCCAGTGGGTTTAAGCCTCCCAGTTCCCTTCGTCCTTATCCCAGTGGGGCTGAGCCTCCCGGTCCCCTTTATCCCAGTGAGGCTGAGATTCCTAGTTCCCTCCATCCTTATCCCAACAGGTTTGACCCTCCCAGTTCCGCCATCCTTATCCCAGTGGGTTTAAGCCTCTCCAGTCGCCCCATCCTTATCCCAGTAGGTTTAAGCCTCCCAGTTCCCTCCATCCTTATCCCAGTGGGGCTGAGCCTCCCGGTCCCCTTTATCCCAGTGAGGCTGAGATTCCCAGTTCCCTCCACCCTTATCCCAACAGGTTTGACCCTCCCAGTTCCGCCATCCTTATCCCAGTGGGTTTAAGCCCTCTCCAGTCGCCCCATCCTTATCCCAGTGGGTTTAAGCCTCCCAGTTCCCTCCATCCTTATCCCAGTGGGGCTGAGCCTCCCGGTCCCCTTTATCCCAGTGAGGCTGAGATTCCCAGTCCCCCCATCCTTATCCCAACAGGGCTGACCCTCCCACTCCCTCCCTCCTCATCCCAGTGGGTTTCTCCCATCCCAGTTTCCGACCAGTTTCCTGCAGGCTCAGTGAGCTGAACGGGCTGGGGCAGGGACCGGGGACCCCAGACCCGTCCCCACGGACCATCCTCATCCCCTCCATCCCCAGCGACGCCGGGACAGGGACCAACCCCCCCCCCAACCAGGGAGTGGGTGATGCTGGAGACCCCCCAACCCCGGGGGGTGCTTTGCCGGGGGGTGACACCGAGCCCAGGTGTCCCCAGATGTCCCCTTCGCTTCCAACGGCGGGGACGGGGGACACGCGCCGGCACGGCCGTGATTTACTAACGGCGGTTCCTCGGGAGCCATCTGCTCCTGCCAGGGCTTTGTTCCACACGCCGCAGTCCTTTGTCCGCGCCGCGCTCCCAAAACCGGCTTTTTTAACCTTTTTTTCCTCTTCCCGCTGGCGTTCATCCTTCTCCCGCAGCATTCCCAAGGAAACGGGGATGGGGACAACAGGGGACACGGTGCGAGGCAGCACGACGGGGGTTTCACCTTGGTTTTAAGGCTCGGGATGCCGTGGGGATGCAGCCCAGACGCCCCGGTGAGGGGCACCTGCCGCCTCCACCCTCCCAATTCACATCCCTCCATTCATCCCCCCCAAAGCAAACGTCCGACAGGATCATTTTGGGTTAGAAACACCCCCAAAATGCAGCAGAGAAGAGCTTCGGAATGGTCGCTTGGCCAAAAACCCCACGGAGCAGCCCCCGCATCCCGGCCGGGTGCTGTGGGGCAGGTGACGGGGGGAGCGAGGGCCGAGGGACGCCGAATCCTCCTGAACTTTAATCATATTTTGATTATATCCTGAATATTTAATCATATTTTGCCCAAAGCAGGAGGCAGCGGCTCCTCGGAGGCTTCTTTCCCCCCGACCCACTGTCTCCCATGGGTGCTCCCCAGGCAGGATCCCAACTCCGTCCCCCCCGCACCGGGACTTTCCAGGGAGATGCTCCCTCCTCCGTGACGAGATGCTCCATTTTCACCCCAAAAAAACCCCCCATCCTTATTTCCTTGCTCCTCTCCAGCGCCTCCCGCAGCGACGCAAAAAAATGCCAAGATTTTAAAAAAAAAAAAAAAACCAACAAAAAAAAAAAACCCAGGAGGAGGAGGAGGAGGAGGAGGAGGATGGCCCAACCGCGTTTTTTTTTTCCCGTCATTTTTCCACCATTTTTTTCCTCCGCCTCATTTTTGGGCAGGGGGGGATTTGGTGGAAGCACCGCTTCCCATAGAGAAGGCTCATTTTTGGTGAAGAGACCCCAAATTCGGCCATTTTCAGCCTCAGGGTGGAATATTGAAGACAATTTGTCCGGGGGGCCAGGTGTGTTTACAGCAGCCTTGACCCCCCAAAATCCCCATTTCAGCCCCCCAAATCCTTATTTTTCTATCGACGGAAAGAGAATCAAAGGACATTTTGACTCTTAGATTTTGCCCCCGGCGGCTTTCGAAGCCTCTCCGCGGCCGGTTGCCGGTTTGGGGCTTATTTTGCCTCACTTAAAAAAAAAAACCCCCGTTGCAAATGGTTTGACCTTCCCCAGCCTGGAAAATCACCCCCCGCCCCCCAAAAAAAGAAAAAAAATCCAAGTATTCACCCCGAAAGCGTATTTTCCTCCAGCACTTTTATTTTTTTATTATTTATTTTTTTTTTTTTAGCCGGCGTTTCTGCTCTTCACGACAGGAGGAGGTGAAACCTTTTGCCGATGGGAGCGGGGTGGAGGTTGGCTCTGTCCCTCTAATACATCATTTTTATTTCCTGTTGTAACTGACAAATTGTTCTGTATTTTATATCGGATCCCTCCAGGCAAAAGGGGCTGCGGGATGGGCTTTTTTTTTTTTCCCTTTTTTTTTTTTTTTTCGGCATTACCTGGGAGAAAGGAAAAAAAAACCAAAAAAGCCAAAAAAAAAAGGCCAAAAAAAAAAAGGAGTCGTCAAATCGAATGATAAAATAAAAAAAAAAAGTTAAAATAGTCCGAAAGAACGGAGACGGTGGTAATGAGCACCGCAGAGACGCTCTATAAACCTGAGCCAGGCTGCGGGGCCGGGGAAGGAGGGGGAATAAAAAGCAACCGGGCAGAAATTCCGGATCCCCCCCCCGCCCCCACCAAACCCCGTTATCGCCTCCCAAAAAACGCTGGGGATCTTTTCGGGCCCCCACCTCCCCGGGCGCTGCGCCCAATTACCGTCAGCGGGTGCAAACGCTCCCCCCCCAAAACCCCACTTATTTCCCCCATAAACCGGCGCCGCTCGGCGCGTCGTTTCAGCTGGCGAAGGGGGGAAAAAAAAAAAAACCTCCTTGGGAAAAAGAAAAAAAAAAAAGAAAGAAAAAAAAAAAGAAAAAAAAAACCCAATTTTTTTTTTAATTTTTTTTTTCCGTGCAAAGCTTGGATTATTCTCCTTAAAACGCCGTTTCCATCAGGATTTTAATTGTCTTTGAAAAGGTCAGGCGACGCTCCTTCCCGCAGGTTTCATTTCGGTTTATTTATTCGCCCCCGGAGAAAAACCAGCCTTGGCTGCGTTCCGCTTGAAAATCCCCCGCTTTTGAAAAAATAATGTTAATAAAATTAAAAAAGAATGAAAGAAAGAATGAAAGACAGAAGGAAGGAAAGGAAGGAAGGAAGGAAGGAAGGAAGGAAGGAAGAAAAAGGAAAGAAAAAAAGAAAGAAAGAAAGAAAGAAAGAAAGAAAGAAAGAAAGAAGAAAGAAAGAAAGAAAGAAAGAAAGAAGGAAAGAAAGGAAGGAAGGAAGGAAGGAAGGAAGGAAGGAAGGAAGGAAGGAAGGAAGGAGGAAGGAAGGAAGGAAGGAAGGAAGAGGGCTGGTTGGCTCCGAGCTCCCCGCGATGCTCCCCCAGGGCAATTTTTCCCCCTATATCCACGGTTTTCGCCCCATTTTGCGGAGGTTTGTGGGATTCGGTGCACCTGATTTAAGGGGGGGGGGGGGGGACGACGACTTTAATCAAAGCACGACCCCATCCCCCGTCCATCCAGTCCGGCGCCAACCTTGGGTGGGACAGACGGACGAACCCTCCCTTTCCCCATCCCCCTGGTCACCAGTGACCCAAAATCCCTCCGAATTGCCCCATTTTGCCCTCCTTTCCGTGCGAGTCCAACCGTCGGCTCAGCCGCTGCGTCCTGGGTGTCGTGTGGGTGAAACTTGCCCTTTTGGGGACAGGGAGGTGGCAGAAGGAGGGGGGGGGGGGTTTAGTGGCCACCGTTGTCGCTAGCGGTGGGGAACCCCACAGAGGGACACCCGTATCCAGGAGCCGCTGAGACCCTTTGGGGGCATTTTTGGGTGAAAAACCCCACCATTTTCCAGCCTGAAGCCCCGAATCCGTGGGGAAAGATGAGCAAACCCCCGCCTCCCGCCGCCCCGCAACCGGGGGACGCTCCGCGATGCTGCAGACCCCCCCCTTTACTCCCTCCAACCTTGCCGCCTACCACCTTGCAAATCTCCTTATTTTTATGGGTTATTCGATCCGTTCGGAGCATTTCTGGCTTGTTTATAAATATCCTCGTCTATAAATAGCTGCGCGGGGAGAAAGGAGCCGTTAGCCCAGGGCTCTTCAATCAGGCCGGGGAGATGCAGCTAAATAAATTCCAGTAGGAAACGAGATGCTCCTCGCCTTCGGGGCGACGGCATCGCGGCGGATACGGGTCCGTATAGAATCTCTAGGCCTGGAGGCTTCTTGTTTCGGAGAAGGTGGTGAAAAATGTCACCCATGGGAGAGCCGCTCCCCCCGGGGACCTCGGAGGTGGCTGGGGAAGGGGACGGTGGCCGCTGGCGGTGGCAGCGGCAGGGGGACATCCCTGTTTTTCCCTGGAGTCGGTTGCTGCAGGGTGGCTTGCCTGGGTTAAAAAAAAAAGCAGTTAAATGGTTGCGTGGAGGGAAAATTAGTTATTAGGAATGAAACGCGACCTGTGGGGGGTGCGAATACGGACGCGGACACCCCAAAGCGGTGGAGAAACAGCCCTGCACCCCCCCAAAAAGGGGCCGTCAGCTGAATTAAAGCCCCTTTTCCAGCCTCTCCCCGGAGCTTTATTTCTTTTGGGGGAAAAACATCGATGAGACGAGGCCGTGTTGAAACGCTGAAAACGTGTTGGGGTGGGGGGTGGGGGGGAAAGGGGGTGCCGAACCCCCCAGGCTTGAGCAGCATTTTTTTTGCCGCTCTGTTTTTCCCCTTCCCAAGAGCTCGCAAAGGGCTTTTTTTGGGGGGGGGGGGGGCGGATCCGGCACGTCACGATGGAGACGATGCGGTTTTGGGGGTGAAAGACACACACACCCCCCCACACACACGCACACCACCCCTTCCCAGTCCTTCCCAGCCCCGTTTTCTCCCGGCTGGAAGAGGCAGCCCTGTCCCTGCGGGCAGCGCCGGTGGATCCCGGTTTTCCAACCCGTCTTCGACAGGGGGAGCGTTGTGTCCGCGCATCCCCAGCCCGGCGTGTCCCTGCTGCCAGCGGGGACATCACCGACATCCCGGGGACATCACCGACATCCCGCCACCATCGGCGCCCGCAGCATCCCCACGGCACCCAGCACCCGGGGGGGCTCCCGCTCCCCCCTCTCCCCCTCCCAGCTCCTCTTTCAGGGCATTTCTTAACCCTTTGAGCAAGAATTCCAAGGTCGGCGGCGGACTGGATGGATGGGGATGGGGTTGCGCTGTGATTACGTCCCCCTCCCTCCCCCCTCTGATTAAATCAGGTGCACCAAATCCCACAGATTTCCATGAAATGGCGCGAAAACCATGGATACAGGGGAAAAAAATATCAAGTTTGGCCAATGTAAGCCGGGTTAATAGCAGGGAGAAAAGACACCAAATTATCCCAAATGAAGCAGCTGGGAAAAGGGGAGAAGCTCCACCGACGTCCTCTGCAGAGCACAACCCCGCGTTAGACACTGGAGAAGCCACGCAGAAGGCAATCCCAGCGTTTCGCCGAATCCTGGCCGAATCCCGCCCCGGCCATTCTCCGAAGAGCCAAATCCTGCGAATCCTTCGCCGTTTGCAGAGGAGCATCGCTGGCGGACGCAGGACCCGGCCGCTTTGGGTGGAGAAAAGACAAGAAAAGGGGGGAGATAAAAACCTAAAAAAAAGGCTGAAATATCCCCCCCCCGCCCTTCCCGGGTCGGTCTCTGTGCTGACGGTCAAAAAAAAAAAAAAAAGGAGGGGGAAAAAAAAAAGAAAAAAAAAAAAAACCCTGACTAATTATATTTTATTTGCTGATCAAAAGGAAAACGACTCGCTGCAGGCGAGGAGGGAGCGGGGTTTGTAAGGGCGTTCGGTGGAAAAGGCGGCGGCTGAAGGTTTGCATAATCCGCAGGGTTTTACCTCTCCAGGGTGCATTTTCTGGGCAGCCGCCTCCTGTCTGGGCTCTGCTAGTCCCGGCTTGCCCCCGCGCCGGCGTTTCGGGCTCTGCGGCAGGTTGGGCTCCTTTGTAGGCCTTCCAAAAGGGCCGGGATGAGGGAAAACGCGCGAGGGCACACGGGGAAAAGTCCCCGCGTGGAAATGCCGGGGTAGGAGGCGGCGGGCGCTGGTTGGGTTTGAGCAGGGCTGGGGGCGCGGAGAGGCCACGGGGCTGGAGCGAGACCTTTCCGGGTTTGCTTTCGTAGGGGAGAACATCCCTGCCTTGGATCTGCTTTTGCATGGGCCAAGCATCCCCGTCTTGGTTTCGCACCACGGGAACATCCCCGTGTTGGTTTCGCTCTTGCAACCGCAGGAGCATCCCCACCTCAGCTTGCCTTTTGCACTGGGGGAACATCCCAGCCTTGGTTTTGCTCTTGCACCAGGGGATCATCCACGTTGCAGCTTTGCTTTTGCACCGGGGGAACCTCCTCGTCTTGGCTTTGCTCTTGCACCACGGGACATCCCCATCCCGGCTTTGCTTTTGCACCACAGAAGCCTCCTCGTCTTGGCTTTGCTCTTGCGCCAGGAGAGCAGCCCCACCTTGGCTTTGCTCTTGCGCCACAAGGGCCTCTTCATCTTGGTTTTGGCTCTTGCACCACTGGAGGTCCCCATCTCAGCTTCACTTTTGCACCAGGGGAAACTCTCCATCTTGGTTCTGCTCTTGCACCAGGAGAGCAACCCCACCTTGGCTTTGCTCTTGCACCCCTGGCCATCCCCAGCCCAGCTACACTTTTGCACTGGGGGAACATCCCCACCTTGGTTTTGCTTTTTCATCACGGGAGCATCTCCATCTTGGTTTTGGCTTTGCACCGCAGGAGCCTCCCCACCTTGGCTTTGCTCTTGCACCACTGAGCATCCGCCTCCCAGCTCCACTCCTGCACTGGAGGAACGTCCCAGCCTTGGTTTTACTCTTGCACCGAGGGAACAACCACGTCGTGGCTTTGCTGTTGCACCGCCGGAGCCTCCTCCTCTCGGTTTTGTTCTTGCCCCAGGAGACCAATCCCACCTTGGCTTTGCTCTTGCCCCACTGGACGTCCCCATCCCGGCTTTGCTTTTGCACCACAGAAGCCTCCTCATCTTGCCTTTGCTCTTGCCCCAGGAGACCAACCCCACCTTGGCTTTGCTCTTGCCCCACTGGACGTCTCCATCCCAGCTTTGCTTTCGCACCACAGGATCCTCCCCCCTTGGTCAGTCTTGTCCTTGCACCACCGGACATCCCCACCTTGGCTTTGCTTTTGCACCGCTGGAGCCTCCCCATCTTGGTTTTCCCCTCGCACCACCGGACATCCCCATCCCAGCTCCATTTTTGCCTCGGGGGGAACATCCCCCCCTTGGTCGTGCTCTTGCACCACAGGACCATCCCCGCCTTGGCCCTGCTCTGGCCCCGTGGGAACCCGACCACCGTGGCCGAGCCCACCAAAGACCTCGCCCCAGTTCCTCGCCAACCTCTCCATGAGCTCCGCGGGGCGATTCCTTGCAAGAATTGCGCGGAGATGCCAAAGTTGGGGGGGGGGGGGGGAGGGGGGGAGGGAGAAGGCAAAAAATAATTGAGAAAAACTGTGGGGAGAGCACGTTCCTCCCTGTGCTCCATCCCGAGCGGAGCCGGGCGCAGCGGGCGGCTGGAGCTGGGATGGCTCGGCCTGTTCCGGCTTGTTCCCGGCATATTTGACGGCTGCGTCGGTGAGGATCTGCCTCCCTTTGGGGCTCCGCGCGGCTCCAGAGGCTGCAGAGCAATTACCCCCTCCTCGCTCCTGCCATTTCCCCGTTCCTGCCAAAAAACCACCCCAAATTTCCCCAAGCAGGGATGGATCCTACCTCCCTCCTCCCGTTTGCAGCCGGGATGGAGCCCCCGTGCATCAAACAGGATGGAGAAATCCTGCTGCTTGCTTCTTTTTTTTTTTTTTTTTTTTTTTTTTTTGGCGTGAAAATGAATAAAAACCTTAAAAACGACGAAAAACACCGACATGCGCTTGAGCCGCGGCCGCGCAATCACCTCCGCGTTAACCTGTGATTAATGCCGTGATGAAATCCAAAAAACAGGTTTCGCTCCGTGGAAAGTCCGTCTCGCCTTCCAGTAAACTCTATCTTGGTTTAATTGGCTCTAATTTGCATGAAAACAATTATCGGCCGCGTTTTGCCTCTGGAAAGGTTGGGAAAGTTATGGAAATGTCTGGAAAAAGAAAAAAAAAGGGATTCGTGAATCACCGGCATCGGCGGCCGCGGGGCACCTGGGGAGAGCTGGAGCCTTTGTGTCTTGGGGTGTAAAGCTTGAAATGTCCCATGGGGTCAGAAAGGGAAGGGGGAGAGGCTGGAAGGATGGGAATTGTTTGGAGAGAGAGTCAAGGCTTGGTTTTGGGGAGGGGGAGAAAGGTGCCCTGATGCCCCGGTGATGGGCTGGGGGATGGGGAAGCCAGGCCCAAGCGTCACCGAAGCAGGTTGGAATGGATAAGCCCAAAGGAAAAAAAACGTTCCTTCAATCCTCTGTCACCTCCAAGGGGAGAAATTGGGGTGGAAGAGCCTAAAATCAGGGTTCATCGGGTGCCCAGCGCCGGTGGGTGCCTCCCCAGCCCGTTCCCAGCCCTGCTGCCCCCTCCAGATACAGACGCAATCCTTGCGCTCAAAGCGGATTTTTGCTTTTTTTATTTCATGGATTCCTCGCTTTCCGAAGCCAAAAAAAAAAGCACCGTGCGCGGCGCGAAAAAATAATAAACCCGCCAAAGCAAAAAAAAAAAAACAAAAAAAACCACAAAAAAACCCAACAACAAAATCCCCGCCTCCCGCGTCCCATGGGCCTCCGCCGGGATTTCGGGGGCTCGGGGCGGGCGCCCACGGGAGCTCGGCCACGTGGCAGCGTTCAGGCGAGAGCCGTAAATCACGGCCAGCTGCTGAGTGGGGAAAAGCAGCGGAAAATCCCCGCGGTGGCTGCGGTTCGGAGCCGCCTCGTGCTCGAGGCCGCCCCGGGGTGGGGACGCCTCGGGGTGCCCCTGTGCGTCCCCAGTTTGGGGACACGCGTGGGACACCACCCCTTGCTTCGCGCGGCTTTTGGGTGGCATTTCGCGGGCGGCGCACCCAAGCTGCCCACCCAAAAGGTTTTGAGTTTTAGGAGGGTATTTTTCCGGGAGCTCTTGTTCCGTCCGGTGCTTACGCGGCTCCTAAATCATTTGGGAGCATCCCAAATAATTCGCAGCGTCGTGCATCTTGCTATGCGTGCTGCGGTCACTAGATGGGGAGATAACAGCTTAGCATGAGCCTGCCGAGCCCCTGCCTGCTCCTGCCTGGCTGCCGGAGCTCCTCCAAGCCCCACAGAGCTGGGATTTCCAGGCAGGAGCTGGAGCTGGATGGGTGGGTGGATGGATGGGTGCTGGAGATGCACCCCAGCACCCCTGCGTTGATGCAACAGGTACCCATCGAGCTTCATCCCAACATGTCCCGCTCCATGGAGGTGGGGGTTTGTGGTCCAGGGCTTGTCCCAGCCCCTTGACCACCTGGATCCTGCTGCTGCAAGGGGTTGGAGGTGATGGAGGGTCCCCCCAGCCCCTAAATCTCTGGCCCAACACCAAAACCCAACAGGAGCAGCAGCAGGAGATGCAACGGGGGCTGCGTCAGCAGCGGCGTGGCACCGTGTCCTTCTTCCCGGGGAGGCGAAGAGGATGGCGAAGCCGCATCCCAGACAAAACGCTTGAACCTGGCAACCCTCCCACACCTTCCCCTCCCTCCTCATCCCCCTCTCCCCTTTCCTGTGGGCCACAAGGGTCCCGGTTTGGGGCACCAAGCCCTCCCTGCCATCCACCCGCGGCAGCCGGGAAGCGGCGGATCCTTGGCGGTGAGCGTTGAACAACCGGCTGGAGCCGTATCTTCCCAGTGCTGCGAGACTCCTCTCTATCTCGCCTCCCCAGGCGTGAGTTATAATGTGCAATAAAAAGAAAATCAGTGCATTGATGCCAGTTAGTGTGACTAATCCAAGACCCAGCCTATTAACTGGTGAGTGGAGCATCCGTCTTGGCTCTCATTAGAAAGTCAGCCAACTACCCAGGGATAAATCTTTCAGCGCATGGGGGAGCGCGGCTCGCTGGTCAGAGCATCCAGGTTACTGAGGTTTTGCTCCTGGGGCCGGATTTGGTGCTTTGATGGAGTCAAAGGGCATTTGGGCTCTGGTTGTTAACTGGGAGATGTACAGGGACGGATGGGAATGGGGGCAGGGGGTTGGAAGCAGGGGATGAGGAAGCAGGAAGAGCCCCAGGAGCATCCCATGCAGGTGGAGGTGGGGAAGGGAAACTGAGGTACGGAGCAGTTAGCGCTCAGGCAGCACTGGATGGCATCCCATTGCCAATGGCCTCCCATCGCCAACAGCATCCCATCGCCAACAGCATCCCATCGCCAACAGCAACCCATCACCAACGGCATCTCACCACCAACGGCATCCCATCACCAACAGCATCCCATCTCCAGCAGCATCATATCGCCAATGGCACCCCATCGCCAACAGCATCCCATCGCCAACAGCATCCCATCTCCAACAGCATCCTATCGCCAATGGCACCCCATCGCCAACAGCATCCCATCACCAGCAGCATCCCATCGCCAGCAGCATCCCATCACCAACAGCGTCCCATCACCAACAGTGTCCCATCATCATCGGCATCCCATCACCAACAGCGTCCCATCGCCAACAGCATCCCATCGCCAGCAGCATCCTGTCACCAACAGCATCCCGTCACCAACAGTGTCCCATCATCATCAGCATCCCATCACCAACAGCATCCCATCACCAACAGTGTCCCGTCATCATCAGCATCCCATCACCAACAGCGCCCCATCACCAACAGCGTCCCATCACCAACAGCCTCATCCACCCTTCCCTGAAGGACACGGTGGCTCCGCCGCGGTGCTGCTGCTCCTGCACGTGCCCTTATTTGCTTTATCTTCAGCTCTCCATTAATCTCGGCGTGATTTACGGGGATGTGTTATTTATCTTTTTCTCCCTCCTTCGCCAGGCTGGACTGGAAGGTCCACACCTTTTTATAGCGCAATAAAGCCCGCACAATGAAGAGGATTTCGCGAGGTTTTCCAGCTGCGGGGGAGCAAGGGGATGTCGCAGGAGGCGAGTCAGGGACCTGGGACACTGCAGCTGCCCGTGCGAGGAAGGAAGCGCTTGGGGACAGAGGCTTAATCCAGCCCCATCACCTCCTGGTGATGTGTTTGGTGGCATCTTGCAGAAGACTGTGTCTGGCCACAAGGGATGAGGGTCCTTGTGCCTCAGTTTCCCTCCTGGGCATTTGGGCATTGCAGCTTTGCCGATGGGGACATCCCTCCGTATGCAGGGTGACACGGTGGGGGGACCTCTCAGCCAGGCGATGATGTGGCCACAGCGGTCCCCCCTCACCCATCCCGAAGCAACGGATCTTGGACCAGACCCCCCAGGTTCACTCCCTTGAATTCAAAAGGCTTCCACAACCCCGTCCTCCCTGCACAGCTCTGCCTCCCAACCCCACCTGCGTCTCGAATTTTAAATAAAAATCCCGTTACATTTGCTTCCAGCCCAGCAATGGCGCAGGCCCTGGCTTCCAGATGACCGGCGCTTTACGGGAATACCTCCCTATTAAGCTGCCAGTGCCAGCGCTGCATGGGCCAGGGGCGTTGATTTAAAAGCGCCTTACGGCTGCTTAGCGTAAAGCGATCGGCTGGCGACTTAAGCTAAATCAATAGAAAGCAGGTTCCAATCAATTTGAAAATACCCAGATCCAGGGCCCGGGAGCCATAAATCGATATAAAAATCAGACGTCGAAATTAAACAGGTGCAAAACTGGAGGGGAGATGGTGAGTTAAGATATTGCTGCGTGTTTCTGAGTCCGGCCAAGAGACTGGCCGGGGAGCAAGGATGGTCCCACCTCGTGGCGGCTGCGTTGCTCTGGCATTGCCTGGAGAGCGGCTGCCGGGTTTGAAGGCCAACGCAGGGTAGCAGGAGGTAGAAAGGGACCTCTGGTGCCTCCATGCCAACTAGGAGACAAACCTGGGCTCTAGTTGAGGCCCTTTGGGGTGTCACGGTGGGACTGGGGTTTCAGGGACCAGTGGCGGTGGCTGGAAGGGACCCTGAAGGACTCTTGGCCAACCTTGGACCCTTGGAGATGACCAAGGTTTGAAGACATCCTCAAGAACGGAGATGCCAAGGATGGAGATCATCCACTTGCCCCAGGGCTCCTTATGCCATGCAAGAACATAGGGCTGAGCTACAGTCAGTGGAGAGCGTGAGGACCTTCATGGCGGTTCCTCAGACCTGGTCTCAGTGTCCTGCCTCCAATGGGACCAGCTGGAGGATGCCCTTGGCTGGACACCACTGCTGAAGACCAGAGAGGTGAGACCCAGCCAATGCCTCCTGGGCTTTGTTAATGTCCTCTTCTCTCCAGGCTGGAGCAGACCTCGCTGTTGATCCTGAATTGGCCAATTTTGGGAGGTTTTCTGACTCACCTGCAGGTTGCGGTGGAGAAGGAGCCGGCATCCTGCTGCCTGCCACCGGACCTCCTCCTGGAGGACCTAAATCTTCTTGGAAGCAAGTCGTAAAATCCCAGGCGCGGAGGTGTTTTTACAACCCCCCCTTCCCACCCGCGGCTGCGGCTGGGGCCGGCGCGGAGCAGTGTCCCCGCGGGGAGCTGGCCCTCGCCTCTTGGCCGGGGCTCATCTGGCATCGCCGCATGTGAGTAGTCGCCTTGTCAAGGAGCTGGAGCGTCTCCAACCTGATGTTTTTCATTTCGTTGTCAGCTCCTTGCCAGCATCCGGCCTCGTTGGCTCTCCGGCAGCAGCTGACCGTGGGGGGAATGGCCGTCGGGTGGGAGAGACCTGCCGGAGTGGGTGGTGGTATCATCCTGATCGTGCTGAGCACCTCTCATCCCGGGCTACCCCACCGATTGGTTTCCCCCATGTGCCCTTTTTTTATTGTTTGGGGGTTTTTTTTGCAGAAATAGCCCCGGGGCAGACTCTGGAGGTTGAGTTGTGGTTTCTGGATGGTCCCAGAGCACCTCGACCACCACCGAGGACGTACGGAGGTCTTGGTACAGTGCGCATGTGGTGGGACCGAGACATGCCAGGGGACGGTGTCGTTGCACCACGCACACGGTCGCCTTTGGGTGTTCCCGGCTGCTCTTCCCAGCACCAAACACAACAGCGGCGTCAACTCAACGCCGTTGACTTGGCGGCCGCAAGCCACCCTCATGGATTCGGTGACCTGGGGGACCCCACGGGGGTTGTGCCAGCCCCTCCGTGACGGCGACACATCTCAGCTCCCCGGCGCAGCGGCCCGGCTCCTCATCCTCCGCCAAACAGCAGCCTGGCCAAGCGCCCGCATCTCCCACCTCGTTAACGTCAGGGGGATTGATGGGGCTTTGGTATCGCCCCCAAATGCCTTGACCTTGGAGAACCGGCCATTTCACATGGACTTAACGGATAAAACGACGCTGGAGTATTGGCCGGGCGCGGGCTGTTATCGCTTTTGCAGGCTGGAGTGTTTGGGGCTATTACAGTAGCATACTGTACCGCAATCGCTTTATAAGGATGGATGGTTAGATAGAGATAATAAAGCCCAAGAGCATTAAATCTTCGCGAGACACCGGCCACACTGCCTCATCCGCCAGGCTGAAAAGGCTATATATGTTTTTCATAATTTGTAATTACTTTTTTACAGTTCTCTCCCATAACTCTGTCCATCATCTGGGTCAAAATATACAATGTGTGTGGGAGTAAGAGCCATAAAAACGTGAAAACAAACAGTTTGTCTTCGGGGAGATTAACGCACAGTTAAAAGACCCATTTTAACACCCTCTCCATGCCGTCAGCCAATTAGCCGATATAATGGGCTCCACTTGATATTTTCGTTTTATTTTATTTCGCAACGATACCGACGCGCTTAATTGTGAACACATGATCCCTAATTGGCGGTGGTGTCATCTTCGAGGTATGCGGTTTATGCAAGAGGGCAGCGATTTGGGGCTAATCCGGAGAGGACTGGGCAAGGGGATTCTCTCTGAAATTCAGCCGCCGGAAAAAGGCGCCTTGGGTGGAAAGAAGAGGATCCCAAACGGCAAATGGGGCAGCGTTGGGTTTATGGTAAATTACTGCAGGGGATGAACTGCCGTGTGGATTCTTTGATGTCTACGAAGGGTTGAGGGTCTTCCTTTGGGGATCTTCCTTTGCTGGTTCAACGAAATTTGGCAGCTCTGAGCCTCGTTGCCTAATCCAGTGGGTATTGGCCTCCGGGTTCAAAGGCGTTACGGGACACACACGCTCACACGCAGAGAACAATTGCCTAAAAAGCCGTTTTTTTACCCCTTCCCCTTTCCACGTTTTAAAAGAAATGACGTCGGAGATGTCTCTTAAACAAAAAAAAAATTAAAAAAAAAAACCAACAAAAACAACCAACCCACCCAGCAGCCCTCCCGCCCCTCCTTCTGCTCTTTGCGAATCCCTTAAAAAAAAATTGTAACCGGTTTCCAAATATCCCATTCATGGGAGCTGGAAAGGGGCCACATTTGGCTCCGACGGAGCCGTGTCTTTTCTTGGCTGCAGCCGGAGTGATCTGGGGCAAAATACCCTGCGTTTCATTTCTCTGCTGGCTGGAAGGGATGCTGGGATGGAGGGGTGGGGGTAGGGAATGATTTTGCCCCGAGAGAGGAAGCCGAAAACCATAACTCCTCGTGAAAGAGATATTTTTGGAAAGTTTGCCTCGGCTGGTGGTGCTGGAATGCGGCTCCTCGCGGCGAGTGACAAGGAGGAATTATGCTGGGACAGAAAATGGCCTTTCTTCGCCCCCCTGCCCGGCTCACACCAGGGCTGACCCCCAATATTATGGTTTTTAGGCTGCATTTCCCGCGGGGGGTGGGGGGCAGTCCCGGCCCCTTCCCAACCCCCGTGGCTGCAGGCGGTGGATTTCCTTGGGGACAGCATCGTCCCTCCCAGATGTCCCGTTCCATGTTGTCCAGGCGCAGCAGCCGCGCGCCTCCCCCCAGCCCCAAATTCCAGCCCCACGTCCCTTCTCTGGCCGTGGAGAACCACTTGCTCCAGTAGATGGGGCCGCCGACGGAGCTTTTCCACCCTCTGTTCCCTTCCCAGGGGCTTTTCGCTACGATTTTCTTTCTTTGCTTTAGAGGAATCCATCTGAGCAGGAAAGCAGCCCCACAACAGGAGAGATCCAGGCTTTTTCTCTTAAAAAATTAAAGCCGGTTGCTGGCAGGGAATGCCTCCCCCACCCTGAGCAGCCCCGGGCCCCCCAACCACACTGGGCGGACTGGGGTGGAGAAAAACGGCCGAGAGGGACCTTTAGGGGATGTCGTGGTCCTTGGGCACTGCCGTAGCCCGTGGCTTTGGGGTCTTGACTTGGTTTTACCCCCCGTGACATTCAGAGGCAGATTTTGGCCCACGGGGCAGGGCTGGAGGGAGGGTTATCCCCGCAAAAAAAAATACCATTAGGAAAATGAAAGCAACTGATGACTAAATTGCTTTGGTTAAACATCTGCACAGTGTTAGGGACACGGCGCTGTCTTCAAACCAGACACGCTGCTCTGCTTTGCCTCCCCCAGCTTGCGCGAGCCCTCCTCGCCCTCCCGCTCGGCTCTAATGAAAGCAGCAGCTTTTATAAATAGCAGCTGAGAGGTCCTGGATGGGAATTCGCCTGACTTAACAGTCCTCTATTTAGACTAAATTTTGGCAGCTCCCGTGACGGGGAATCGAGCGTGAGCCGGCATCCCGGGTGACCCGATCCCAGCCCCCACCCTGGACGATGGGAGACGAGGGTCCGGGGCAGGGGGTCAGGTTGAGTTTCCATCTCGGCAGCTTGGTGGCACCTCTGGCACCTCCTGGCCCCAGCCGGGCTTTGTTGTCTTCAATGCCAAGAGCCCCCCCACAGAGAAAAGGTGTATTTTGGGTTGGCTTTCCTCTCCCTTCACCGCCGCCGGATAATTTGGGGGCGAGGGCTGTAGAGCAAATGACCACCTCGATGTCTCCTGAGGTTCATCCCAGGCTGAAATCGGGACCAGTGGCAGGTGAACCCCCCTGAGCTGGTCCATCCTTTGGTCCGTCTGGACTGACCCCGGGCTGCTCTTCGCAACGGGGTCCCCAGCAGCGCCCCGTGCTCCCACCCTCGCCGGGGCACACCAAATCCCTCCGGGATTTCGGGAGCACCGGCGAGGAAGGACCGCAGCCGCCGGGCGTCCCTGCCACAGCACGGAGCAGCCCGAAACCCCCCGCGGAGGCAGGGATGCTCGGTGGTGGCCAAGCAGCCGCGGGACGAGCCAAGAAACTGTTTATATCCAGCAACTCGAAATCTGGCAACGGCTCCGTCTGCGCAAAACTTTTCACTTGGCTACCAGGCTGTTTTCCATCCTCGGGTTATTTCTCCAGCTCGGTTCATGTTTATAGTGGATTAACCTGCTGTGAGGAGCCTAGGTATTATTTATGGCTAATTATTGGCGTTTGGCTGGCTGGGAGGATTGCAGGAATACGATACCGTGGTGCTTACACGGCTCGTTCCAAACTGCGTTCGGCTCCTCCGTCTGAGTGTGCGTGTTTACGATGCCAGCTCACGTTATTTTCATTACCCCCTTTCCACTAATAAACTCTTGGTTGAACCAGACTTGAGAGGAGAAAATCCTTTGCAGAAGATGTTTTGGTGTCTTTCCAAAGAGCCATTGTCAAGGAATCAAGGGCGCAGCCTTACTCCGGGATGTAAGGAGTTCAGCTGCGGTGGATTCGCCGCATTTGCATCGTATTAACTCCGGCTGCCGGCTGCCAAACGGCCCGCTCTTTGCATCTGAAAATAATAAGGCTGCGGGAATAATAGTCCTAAAGTGAATTTTTCAAAGCGTCTTTTAAAAATACCGAGGCCCGGCTTGTGTTTACACTCAGGGCTTTCTGCACGGTCGGGAGACGCCGCCCGCTTCAAAGGCAGGAAGAGAAAAACGTCTTGGGGTCAGAGCTCGACCTGGAGAGTTTGTGGAAAGGAGACGAGCAAGAGGTGATGTCCCGCAGATCCCATCCCTGGAAACACAAAAACGCTAACGGCTCAGGAAAGTCGCGATGGTTTCACAGACTGGTGGTCAAACGCCATCCCGAAGCGGCAGCAGGTTCTTCTGCTGCCCTGGGTGGAAAAAAAACCCGTCCCTTTTGGCCAGGAGGCCAAGAAGAAGGTGATTCAGCCCTTGGGCCAGCAGCGAGTCAGCGCCAGGCGGCTCCGACGCAGCTGCCTCCACCCAAAATCCCCAAATCCTGCCCCAAAACACAAAGTGATGCTCCGGGAGAGCGTCCTGCCGATGCAGCGTTGGGCGATCCGAGGGGACAAGGCAGGAGTGGCGAAGCAGGGAAGGAGGCTGAGCCTGGGGCTGGTTTTGAACTGGTTTTTGAGATCGGCGTCTGGGGAGATGCTGCCCATGGGGCCACGTGGCGGCAAGGAGAGGCAGCAGCAAGAGACTTGTTGGCCATCATCCTTGGCAGATGGCCTTGCTCTGCCCACAGCTCCAGCTGAATGCTTTTTCACCGTTCATTTTGGGCGAGAAAATGTCCCTTTGCTGACCCATCTCTGTGGACATGACCTCTCTGACCAGAGGAAAAGCTGCACGACCCTCCCAGCCGCCGGAGAATCTGCCCCGGGGAGAGACATTTGAATATGGAGGACTGAGCAGAGGAGGGTTTTTTGGGGTGGGTGGGTTAGGAGGGGACCATGCTGCTCCCACAGCTTCCCCATCTCCTGTTCAACTCAATGGAGGGACACAAGGTCCAGCAAAGGTGATGTTTTCATCCCAATCGGAGCTGGATGCGTCCCATCGCTGCTGGGGACAAGGGTGTCACGGCAGCAATGCGTCTCCCAAACTATTTTTAACCGCTCTGGGCTTCAAACCCAGCCTAAAGACCCCGGCAGAGCAGCTAAGCCCTTCGCGTGATGCTCAACTCCCAGCCCTGAAGCACCTCCAGACCCAAGCTCCCTGGAAAAGCTTCCCCGCTCTGCAGATGGACGCGGAGGGTGTGTTTTTAAGATTAAAAAAAAAGCATTTTTTTTAACTGACGTAATTATCCTGCCCTAAGCCCTGGTTGCAGCCGGTGGTTCCTCAAGCTCCGCTTCCCTGTAGCATCTTCAAAAGCGACGGCGTTGAGCCCTGAAAAAGTTTTCAGGGAATGTCCTCCCATGGCAGCCACCAAACCAGGGTCTTCTGGAGGTCCATCAGCGGCACGTGGCACGTCCAAGGGGCATCCCCCAGCTTGACAGGGGACGTATCCACAGGGAGACAACGCTGGAGTGCTCTTTCCAGGTTATCCCCCATATTTCCCGTTTCTCCCCAGCTGCATCGCCTGCCTGGAGATGATCTTTGGGATAAGGTTTTCCCAAGCTCCGGGCGAAGAGCCACCCGATGACCTCCCAGTCCACGCTCGCCTCTGGCAGAAGCTGCTTTTCGCTCCCCACGCACCAGCACAATGAAATATTTTATTGCTGCGCCTCGCTAAGTGATTTTTATTTATTTCTTCAAAATCTTAAATAAACCTGTTTTTTAAAAGTACCTCTGGAACAAGGGAAATGTATTATTATGGTAATTGTCTTGTGCTAATTATACTTATTACTATAATAACCGTTTTGTTGTCACACAAATAAAGTGGATTACATCATTTGTAAGTGCCAGAGGCAAGCGATGGCTCTGGAGCAGCGAGCAGGCGAGTTACGCGGGTTTTCTCCTAGGGCTTGGGCGAGACGGTGCCCAGCAAAGGCACCTCCGATTTGGGATCCTCCTGGAGCTGGTGGATCCGTTGGATGGGGAGGATGGAGCCTCTGCGGTTGCAAGTCTGTTTGTTGGGATGTTGAGAGGTGGGTGATGGAGGCACGATGAGAGGTGGGTGATGGAGGTGAGACGAGAGGTGGGTGATGGAGACTAGATGAGAGGTGGGTGATGGAGATAAGATGAGAGGTGGGTGATGGAGATGAGAGGTGGGTGATGGAGGCACGATGAGATGTGGGTGACGAAGACTAGATGAGAGGTGGTGATGGAGGCACGACGAAAGGTGGGTGATGGATGTGAGACAAGAGGTGGGTGATGGAGGTGAGATGAGAGGTGGGTGATGGAGGCACGATGAGAGGTGGGTGATGAAGACTAGGTGAGAGGTGGGTGATGAAGACAAGACGAGAGGTGGGTGATGGAGATTAGATGAGAGGTGGGTGATGGAGGTGAGATGAGAGGTGGGTGATGGAGGTGAGACGAGAGGTGGGTGATGGAGGTGAGACGAGAGGTGGGTGATGGAGGCAAGAGGAGACGTGGGTGATGGAGGTGAGATGAGACGTGGGTGATGAAGACTAGATGAGAGGTGGGTGATGGAGGTGAGATGAGAGGTGGGTGATGGAGATTAGATGAGAGGTGGGTGATGGAGGTGAGACGAGAGGTGGGTGATGGAGGCAAGAGGAGATGTGGGTGATGGAGGTGAGATGAGACGTGGGTGATGAAGACTAGATGAGAGGTGGGTGATGGAGGCAAGATGAGAGGTGGGTGATGAAGACAAGATGAGATCTGTCGTTCCTCCAACACTGCCTTCCCGTTGGCCTTGGTCACCTCCCTCATCCTAGGAAGGATTTTGGGTGCTATCAGGGATGCGATTGCAAAAGCACCTTCTGTCTAATCTGCCTTGCGGTTGCTTGAGTCAGGAGGAGAGGAGATGCCACCTCTCCTCCCTGCTTGCCAATACACGTGGTGCTTGGCCGGCCGGGATTTGGGATCCCACAGCCACGGCACCTCCGGCAAACCCCAGCCGCGGTGCCGGGGGCTGCAGGTCCGTTCTCCTACTTGCCACCTTTCCTCGCCCAAAGCCAGGAGCGGCGAACGTCTCGGCGTGTTGCAGCAAGCCGGCTTTGCTGCGTTACCTACGTGAGCGTGTCGGGAGGATGCCGACGGCCGAGCCGGGCTGTGCCCGCATGCGCCGTCCTGCCACGGCGGGATTTGGCTCTCGCGTGGTTTCGGGGCCGAATTTCACCCGGTTTCCTTCACCTCCCATCCATCCCCCACCGCAGCCCCCCCTTTCACTTCATCCTTCCCCTCCCAGCCTCCTCGCCTACGTAAAAAACCACCAACCCCCAACTAACCAGATCCTCATTTTCCAGGGTATTGGGTAAAAGCAGGTGTTTTGCCTTTTTTTTTTTTTTCTCCTGTGCGTGCGCACGTGTGCGTGTGTCTCTCGCCTCCTCTCTCGCGCTGATGGGCCCCTGGAGCTTATTTTACACGAAAGCAACACAGGTTGATGTATTTTTAAATGGCTTGATTTTATCACCCTGCTTAATGATTTGTCGCGTTATTTATTAGACAGTGTGATATCCAGAGGGATTCATCGCATTAACGTATAAATAATGTGGCAAATAGTTCAATAGAGCTATAAAAAAGGGGATTTAGAAATAAATTGACCTATGTTTGCTACATGTAAACGAAGGTGGTGAATGATAATGTGTGTCATGCCCTTAAGCGTGAAAAATGGGGGCCAAGAATAAATCAGAAAGTTCCTTTAGCGGGTAAAACCGCAAAGCGAAAATAAAAACCCCAAACTCCTGGGGTTTTTACCCATCTGGCAGCCCCTGCTCCAGCCCCGCGGGTGTTTGGACGCGGCCGTACGTCTCCCGCGGGCTCGGGGACGCCGCTCAGCTTCTCGCCGCGAGGGCACGCGGAGCCGCGTCCCCGCCGGGAGGTTTGCGGGAGCCGGCGCGGAGCCCAAACGTGCTCTCTCTCACCTACGCAGTAAATAAGACCCCGCGTCCTTATCGACGCCCTGCAACGCTGATTAAAGCAATAACCCACCCGCCCCGCGTTCCCACGCTGAGTTACGAGTTCACCGTATCGCCTGGTGTCGGGCAATAATTATTTTTGAATAGGCTTTCCCATCCTCTGAAAACAAAAAAACAGAAAAAAAAAAAAACCCGAACTCTTCCACCGGAGAGCTTTTCCTTCTGCCGCGGGGGGGCCAAAATCCAGCCCCGGGGTCAGCCGAAATCCCACAGATTCGCCGGGCCACCAGCCCCAACCCGCGCCCGGCTTTGGCACCGTCGCCTGCCAGAGCGATATCTGATCTCGGCGTGGGTGCCAAATGATTTTATTCCGCAGCTGTACGACAGGATCGCTATTTTTCCCCCCCACCCCCCCGCCCCCCCCCACCACCACCCTCTTCTTTTACAACGTGCTACGGTTTAATTATTTAACGCCACGGGGGTATGCGAGATGACACAGACGGTTGCGAGGGAGAGCGCGCCAAGCTAAATTGATGGATGGGCTCGAGGAAGGACGGGTCGCGGTGCCAAGCAGCCAAGGAAAAGGGAATTTTCTACCAGCGTCACGAGGCGCCGTCTGGAGAGTGGGAGGGAAGAGGTGGGCACCCCCGGGTGGGTCTCAGCACCCCCAGGTGGGTCTTGGTACCCCCATGTGGGTCTTAGTAACCCTGGGTGGGTCTCAGCACCCCCAGGTGGGTCTCGGCACCCCGAGGTGGGTTTTGGTACCCCCGGGTGGGTCTCGATACGCCAAGTTGGGTCTCGGCACCCCCAGAACCTCCGGGCTGTTTGCTCCAGCCTGACCGGGCCCGCACGCAACGGAGACGTTGGAGCTCTCGGCTTCGAAACGTTGAGGTTTTGCAAACTCCGGGCTCGATTTCCACAGTTTTGCAAAATCGACAAATGCAAAAAAAAAAAAAAAACAACAAAAAAAAAAACAAACACCAAAACCCCCCCAAAAAACCCCCAAAAAACCCAAACCCTGCAAATTTTACCCCAGGAACCTCCGGCGCAGCCCCCAGCGTCCCGGGGCTGCCAGGTTTGAGCATCAGCCCCCCCCTCGCCATCCGGAACCAGGCTCTTCGCTTCGCCCGGCGCTGGCTGAAAAACCAAGGCTCCGGCTTTGGCCTCCTCGCTCCCTCTTCCCTTGCCGAGGCGGCGGGATCCCGGGCCCTGAGCCGGTGACTCAAACTCGCCTCCTCCCCGGCCTCGCACGCACGCAGCCCACGGCGCTGGCGGCCACGGCCTGGCAACGTCCCCCCGGGGCTCCCGTGCCTCGGTTTCCCCCGCTCCGGCTCGCAAAGCCGCTGTTGGAGGGCACAAGGAATCTTACGGATGAGAAGAGATTAATATTATTCGCGCTTCAGAGGAGCTTAAGAGTTGGGCAACCGAATTTGCTCCTTTTTTATTTTGTTTTGCCGACGGCAGCTCCGCAGGGCAGATATTGTCTCCCAACCACGTTTCTGGCTCTTGCTGGAGTTAAACCCCAGCAGCAAACCCCTTCCTCCCCCGGCTTCGGCATTTTGGGCTCCTTCGCGGTGTATTTATTAACCTTGTGCAGGGGATGGGTTTTCCAGCAGGTAAATGCATCCACTAGGCAAATATTTCTTTCCTTGTCCCCCTCCCGCCTGCCTCCGGCTCCGTCCAGCTCTCGGAGAAAAACAACCCTCAACGGCTAAACCTTCCCAAAACCTGGAAACAGCCTGGAGATCCCTTCCCGGAGAAGAAGGACAGGATATTCCAGCTTCCTTCACGAGGAATAAACGCTCATTTTAGTAGCCAATTTGATTCACTTTTCAAGGAACAGGTTTTCATGCTTTGTGCATTTATTTCCTAATTTTATTATGCCATTTAATTAGATCATGCACATTGGTTTTATTGTTAAAACATGTCCTTGTTTTCTTTATAACTGGATTTCATGGCACTACAGGGACATTTAGGAAAATATCACATTCCAGCATCGACCGTCGAAATCAGACCTAGATCTGAACGGAGCTGCCGGGTCGTAAATCTAGTCACAGATGGAAAAAGCGGAATATTATTCACAGCATGCGGAGCGCCAGCGGTTCCAGGAAGGGACGCACACCCCCTCCGAGCCCTTAAATTACAGCCCGAGGAGGGACGGAGGGGAGCGGCAGCTCCCTCGGAAAGACACCGAGAAGTTGTTTGCGGGATTCCTTTTTACGGGCTGACAACTATCGGGGCTGACCCCCCCGAGACGCCCCATTTCCCAGCACCGGGGATGCTACCGAGCTCGTCCTCTCTCCCCCAGCTGCCCCCCGAAAGCTTCCCGCTCGCTCCGGGTTTCCTTTGAGGTCCTGTGCCGCCGAGGAGCCGTTTCCCACGTCCCTTGCAAAAAGCCATGTGCGACCCAAGCGGGTTGGATTAACGCGGTTTTTAGGGGGAGTTTGGGAGGAAGGGAGACTTTTCTCGGCCGTCGGTCGCAGCAGATGGCTGGAAGAAATGAGGAATGGTTCTGGGAACTTCCCTGGGGATGCCTGAGAAAGGGGAAAGGAGGAAAAAAAAAAAAAAAACCAACCCCCAAAAAAAAAGCGAAATCCACACAACTTAAGACACTTGATCAGATGTTTGGAGGTCGACTACAGGAAACTGAGACCCTGGGGCTTTATCTCCGGGTTCCTGAGGGCTGGGGGTTAGCAGGGGGCTGAAAGGGAGCCGGCTGCAAGCAGAAATCAATTAGTGCTGGGGAGAACTTGAGCCGGTTCAGACGGATCCGTTTGGAGAAGGCACGCAGCGAGCTGGGCCGGCCCGAGCCGCAAATCATCGCCGGGGCGAGAATGCACCGGCGGGTCCTCGCTGGGCTGGGGCTCGGCAGCCCCACGGCTGTAATTCACTCTCCTGGTCCCATCCTGCTCCCCTTGCCTGGCTGTGGACCCTTGAGGCAGAGGAGCTGCCACCTCGGCTCGCTCCCCTCGGGCGCCTAAAAGGTCCGGCCGATGGGCGCAATTTGGGGTGGTCCCCCTTGGGTGGGACGCTGTGCAAAGGGATGTCCTTGCGCACGTCGAAACCAGCCCCAAAGGAGGTGAGAGGGGCTTCGGGGCGACCGCTGGGTGCTGGGTGATCTCGGCTTCTTCTTTTCTTTCTTTCTTTCTTTCTTTCTTTCTTTCTTTCTTTCTTTCTTTCTTTCTTTCTTTCTTTCTTTCTTTCTTTCTTTCTTTCTTTCGTTCTTTCCCAGCTGCCATCACCCAAGGGGACACAAAGAAAACACAGCGGCAACCAGCGCCGGTGGATCTAGCGGAGCGGAGCAGAGCAGACGACCTGCGGTTGACGCTGGAGGGACACGGAGAGCAAAGGAGACGCCGGGGAGGCGACCGCTCCTTGGGAAAACACCCCGAGGTGTTTCCGCGGGGTCAAAGGCACCCGCGGCGGCAGCGCCGGTTCAGCTCCAGCCAGGCTGAATTTGGCCCGAATTGTTTAAAATTCCTTTCCTCTGCACACGAAACCATTTTCTGCGAATCCCAACCCCGTTCAGAATCCGAGGTGGTCCCCAAGGGAGAGGGGTGACCCCACAGAGATGCACGGATCCGTCCATCCCGTGCAGACGGAGAGCGCGGTGACCCAGCTAAAGCACCGCTTTCCCCCCAGATTTTTCTCCAACTGGTTCACGGTGTCGCCCGGGTCTCGTTTTTTACCCTCCAGCCCCAGCCTTGGGTCTTCGGCCCGAAAAAAACGGAGACATCGCACGTGGCACCGGCCTCTCTGGCCCAGGCGCCTCGTCCCTCCCAACGCCCTTCATCCCCCGCAACGCCCAGGGGGGTTTCATGGCATCCGCCCTGCCTCGGGGGCCCTCCGCCGCGGCCTTGCCCTCGCCACGGCTGCCATCTCCTGCCAAAAACGGGCAGCAAACGGCGCACCCCGGCCCCGGGGGAGCAGCCCCCGGCCCCGACCGCCCCGTCCTCTCCCATCTGCCCAGCCGCCGCTTTTACAGCCCGGTGTAAACCCAGCGGCTCAGGACGTGTCAGCTCTGATTTATACCGGCATAAACGGGCGAGGAAAAAAATAAATAAATAAATAAATAAATAAATAAATAAAACCCCCGGCGAGGCGTCGGTACCGAGCGCCGTTACGCCGGCAGCGGGCCGAAGGCACCCGCGGCGGCAGCGCCGGTTCAGCTCCAGCCAGGCTGAATTTGGCCCGACTTGTTTAAAATTCCTTTCCTCTGCACACGAAACCATTTTCTGCGAAGTTTAGCCTTGGGGAGATTTATTTCCTTGTTAGCTCAAGATTTTCCTATTAGCCCATCTCAAAGAAACATGGCTGCATTCTCTCCAGCGCACCAGCTGTTGTGCGAGAGGCAGGTACATATTACAGCCGTCATTAAACGGCCTGTCATTCCTAGCTTTCTAATTACCGCATGAATAGAGAGTAGCGCGAACAGAGCGGGCGATTGTTCCGCTGTGACTTACAAGGGGAATCAAAAACGGAAAAACGCAGCCATCGCGCCCGGGGTTGGGTTTTCTTCCCCCTCCACCACCACCGCCCCCCCCCCCCCCCGCCTCCTTCTTCCCAACGGAACGGACGAAGGAAATTCGGGTGGCTTTCGGCTGCGAGCCGTGATGCGCCGCGCCTCGTTTTCCGAGGCCGCTCCGCAAAAAGAAAAGCTCCCCCCCCCATATTCCCTCTCCTCTTTCCTCGGCTTTAAACGCGTAATTTCGCAAAGCGGCGCGACCGAAAATGAGGGAGGGCAAACATATGGTGAAGTAGATGCGGGGAATATTCCGATAAGCCGTAATATACTGCGAAGACGCGTCCCGGTTGCAGTCAGCGGGGTCGGGGTTTGGTTCGTTGGGTTTTGTTTTTTGGTTTTTTTTTTTTTTGCAGTAATAGCTCCCTCCTTTGTTGCATGGTTTAGTTTTGCAGAGAAATTATCTTTCCCAAGCTTTTTTCCGCGCGAAACAAAAAAAAAAAACACCAAAAAAAAAAAAAAAACAAACAAACAAAAAAACCAAATCAGCATTGCCGTGCCGGGGTCACAAAGAGCCCATCGGCGAGCGGCAGCGTGTTTAGCATCCAGACACCCTTGATTTGCAGCGCCTATTACTGCCATTTTATAGACTGGGAAAGAAATAAAAATAAAAATACAACAAAAGGCGGCGCAGAGGTACCAAGGGCTGGACCTGGGAAAGGGAGAGATGAAGTTTTGCTCAAAATGTGATCCAAAAATGAGGTGAGAGCCAGCCAGCACAGGGGCTCGTGGTGCAGGAGAGGTGCCGGCAGCTCTCCAAAGGCTTCGGCGTCCATTTTGGGAAGGTCTGGAGGAAGAGTTTGCTTGGACGTGGTTTGGATTTCACCTTTGCTAAACCGTGCGGTGAACGGAGACGGCCCACGATGTC
Organism: Rissa tridactyla; assembly: GCF_028500815.1. Taxonomy (NCBI): domain Eukaryota; kingdom Metazoa; phylum Chordata; class Aves; order Charadriiformes; family Laridae; genus Rissa; species Rissa tridactyla. Next base: position 989,982 of record NC_071489.1, read on the forward strand.
CTTTCTCCTGGAGGCGCCACCTCGGCGTCAGCCCCGGGGACTCGCTGATGTCTAAGGGTGCAAGGAACAGTCGTGCGTGGAGGTGGGATGCCAGGAGGTGACATGCCATGGGGTGAGGATGCCAGGGGGTGGGATGCCAGAAGGTGACATGCCATGGGGTGGGATGGCCAGGAGGTGACATGCCATGGGGTGAGATGTCATAGGGTGAGATGCCATGGGGTGGGATGCCATGGGGTGAGATGCCATAGGGTGGGATGGCCAGGAGGTGACATGCCATGGGGTGACATGCCATGGCGTGGGATGCCAGGAGGTGCCATGCCATGGGGTGAGATACCAGGGTATCCCCAGCTCTCCCCAACTGCCCAAGCGCATGAAAATCGTAAGAAATGAGCACTTTTGAGGTTTCTACCTCACGCAACCCATCCCACCCTTTACACGGGCAATTCTCCTGCGGCAAGGTAAACCGTGAACCTCGCAGCAGCCCCGTGAAATCAGCGCATCAAGGTTTTTGGACCCAAGAAAGGGTGACCTTTAGGTGCCAAGGGAAGCCAAGCAAGCAGAGCTCCACTAAGAAACATCTCGCCTCTTCTCCCACATCGGAGAGAGAATTCGGGTTCAATGGGGCCACACCAAGGGCCACATCTCTGCCGCAAGACAGGGCTGCGGTCGGGCGCGCACCTAACTATGGAGCCCCCATCAGGATGACAAACATCTGGAGATGCAGCAGCCATCGGGACGGGTTCAGGAAAGCCGAGAGCCCGACCTCTGCCGAAGAGGCCAAGGCGAGGAGGAGCGAGCTCGCAAACCGCCCGCTCTCAGGCTGCTCGGGTTTTATAGACCGACCCCGTCCCCTTCCCATCGTGCCAGAAACCCAGCGGCATTCTTGGGATTAACGATTTCCAGACGTCCCCGTCTGCAGCCGAGGAGGGGAAGGCACAACACCAGCCAGCGGCCTCGGCTGGAAATGGGGCAGATCTGGAGAAGAAGAGGGTTTTAGGGGGTCAGGAGGGGGGGGATGGACCAAGAGAGCTGCCTACGGAGAGGTGGCGTTGCACCTCCCAGTGCCCTCAAAGGGGTTTTCTTGGAAGATCCACGAACGTCTTGGGCATCCCTGGGTGAAACGGAGTGAGAAAACCACCTCGTACCTTTTGCCCTTGAGCCACCCCCTCCCCATCGCTCCCCCCAGGCCCTTCCTTTAAACAGAGCCGAGCGGTTTCCCCACACCTTCAGCCCCACAGTTTATCTTCACGCAACGAACTCCCCCCCAAACTCGGCCGTCGCCCGCTATCACGCCCCGGCGTGGCACCACCGCGCACGCCAAAAAAAAAAAAGGGATGTTTTCTTCCTTCCTCTCTTTGTTTCTTCACCGGCTCCATCTGCCCGACTCCCCACCTGAAGGCAGCGCGGTCCTCTGTGGCATCTCAACGCGTTGCCATGGAAACTATAATATCACAACCCGAGGATGATGGCTTGGAGTGGGAAGGGAACAGCAGGAAACAGTTTCCATGCAAATATCCATTGCAATAAAAGGCCAATAAATAAACAAGCAAAGGAACTGGGGAGAGTCGAGGAGAAACAGGGAGGGGGGTTGGAATATAAAATAAAAAAAAAAATGGGATGCCGCCTGGCTCCTGAAGAGCTCGTTACCTGGAGCTCGGCATGCAAATGAGCTTGGTTTTAACTGCGGCTTCGTGAGTTGGCAGCGGGGTGACACCGGGCAGGGGTTACTGAGGGCCCCCATGCCCATATCGGCTCTGCAAAGCAATTAGCACCAGGCCTTAACGAGCTCAGGTGGCATCGGGGCACGGGGAGGCCTTGGGGGGTGCAGGGAGCTGCTTTGCCCCACATGGGGGGTGGGTTTGGCTGCTCCGGGGTGGCCCCACTAACCCAAAACCCCCTTTTTTTCCCCCCCCAAAAAAAGAGTTTGTCCAGCCCCCTCTGGGGGTTTATATACCCCTGGCGGGAGCAGCACAGGATTGGCTGGGAAGATGGGTGGTAGCACGGGATTGGCTGGAGGCAGAGCTAGGGGGCAGCATGGGATTGGCTGGAAACGGAGCCAGGTGGCAGCATGGGATTGGTTGGGAGCAGAGCCAGGTGGCAGCAGGGGATTGGCTGGAAACGGAGCCAGGTGGCAGCGCGGGATTGGTTGGGAGCAGATCCAGGTGGCAGCAGGGGATTGGTCAGGAATACGAATGGCAGAGGGGGATTGGCTGGGGGCAAGGGTGGGAATGTGCCATGGGGTGGCGGGAACTGGGCGGGATACGACCCCTTGGATGGCGCTGCAGGGGGGGATGCGCGGTGGGAAAAGGAGGGGCTGGGGTGAGATGTAGCCCCCCCCCTGCAGCAGGGTCTGCTTCCACCCCCCCCAGAGCCGCGCTCCAAGGGGAGACGCTCTGCACCATCCACTTTGCAAACTGGGTGAGGGACCCCCTTTTTCAGGCCCTCCGGAGCCGCTGGGATGGGGACAGGGACGTCCGCCGGGCTGCCACGTTCCCCACCTCCGCACAAAAACATCCGCTGACCCGCGCACCCGCCGCATCGGGACAACGTGGGAAGACACCCCGGCAGATCCCCAGTTCCCCTCCCCCTCCCCCAAGTCTTTGGGATGCCCCAGACCCCCACAAGTCGGACCCCACCGCAGCGCGGAGCCACCCTGCCCGGCTGCAGCCGCCCCGGCGGGGATTAACCCAGCTCCGGCGTGTGCGAGCTTGCAGCATCCCTCCCGACACCGAGCCCTGGCTCCGCTTAATAACCCAGGAGCCCTCACGTAGGATATCGTGCGAGAAGCTCCCGGCCGTGGGCTGCCGAGGAGAGGGAGGAATGTGAAACGCGGCGGCGGCGAGGGGTGAGGCCGGTCCTGACAGTGGCCTTGAGCAAGTCATGGCCCTGTGCCTCAGTTTCCCTGCCCGTAAAGCCAGGACGGCAGCGCTGACGCCTTCTTCTGAAGGTGCCGGGGTAGGACGTGGTCTGTTGAGGACTCGTTATCTCCGTACCCATCTTTGGCACCTCGGTGCCATTGTAACCATGTCCCCCATGGGGGTTCTGTTGGTGTAATTATCGTTTGTGTAAGCAGCCACGCCTTGAACCGAAATATCTGTGCCTGAACCCAACCTGTGTGTGGGGCAGGTCTTGGATTCACCAAAACCGGGAGCCCCAAGAGGAGAGGAAAAAAAAAAAAAAAAAAAAAAAAAGAAAAAAATTGCGTGAGGAACGGAGCGTTTTTTTTGCTAAAATGGAGCTTTTTTGATTTGCACGCGGAGTTATTGGTGTGTGTTTGGGCGGAGGAAAAATCAAAGCCTAACCCCCTTTTGGTGTCTCCGCAGCTTCTCTCAGCGCTGTGACGGCCACGAATGCAACACGCTCGGCCTGTGGCTACTGGGCGCCCAGAGGCCACGGTGATGGGCACCCTTGGAAGGGCCCGGCCAAGTGCAGGAGTGACACCTCAACGGGGCTGCTCTCCGCGCCAGGGTCGGTCCTCAGTGGTGGCATTCTCTGAGCTGGGCTGCCACCTGCTCGCAGTTATGGGCTCCGATGACGGGCGGGCGGCGGACGAAGTCCCCTACGAGCATCGGCGGTCCGGGGATTTCCGAAACCCCAGATGATATCTGCACCTGCAGGTGAAAGTCCTGCACGGCCGCTCACTCATGCATTTGCCCCGTGGGGTTTGATCCTGAATTAGCATCGCTCCCGGCCCCAGCCGCCCTTTCTGGGCTTGCATTTGCCGAGCAGCAACACTTGGGGTGCTGCCACCCCACTGTCCTGGCCATAAGGGCCACCTCCGCCACTACGGAAGGTGCCCAGGGTCCGGCCTCTGTCCTCCCTCCTCCTGGACCGTGTGTGTTCCCAAACCTCCGATTCTCTAATTTTCCTTTTAAAAAAACCATTAGGGTTATACAACCACATTAAATGGCTCCTGACGGACAAGAAAGGACACGAATCCAACCTTTCATCATTCCCACCCCCAAATAAATCCAGACAAGGTTCCTTTGTAGCAGCGAAGCTGAGACACCTTAACATTTCCCTGCTAGCCAGCTCCAAGTTTCTTTACTCACCATATATTTCCCCTGACAGTTTGTACAGATACTTAAGACACCATATAATTATCATCACAGCTAAAAGGCAAGGGGTGATTTATATGTGACAAGCACCACCTTTCCGCGATGACGCCATTGACACTTACACCGAGGGTTTTTTTGGCGTGGGGAGGTGCGGAGAGGCAGAAGCCGGGCTGCTCTCTCCTCCTTTTTGCCTATTTTTTTGGGGGGGTTGTTTTTTGTTTTGTTTTTCTTTATTTTTTCGTGCTCATCCTTTTCCCTGCGGGCGCTTCGCTGCAGGACAACCGGCACCCGCTCCCAGGGCCGTCCTCACCGTCCCCGAGCCCCCAAGGCTCTCGTGATTTCGTGGCTTGGGCCAACACAGGTCTCTCCGTCTGCGCTTCTTTGACTCTTGGCGTGTGAACAATGCGTGCACTTACCTCAGTACTTATTTAGTGCCCGGCTCCACACCCTGAAATTGCCTGATTATAGCTTTTGGAGCCTGTGTGATGCATTGGGTTAGGCAAACAGATGTGCCAAGCAGCCTTGTTGAAAACCCACATCCAGGCAGCAGCTTTCAGCTCTCCAGGTTGTTCCCTTTCTTTTTTTTTTTTTTTCTTTTTTTTTTTTTTTTTTTCCCCTTTCCCCTCCTCTCCCTCCCCCTTTTTCCTTTCAGAAGTAGCTCTAATAATTGCCTTCACATTGCTCTCAGCAAGGGAAGGGCTGGGGAGAAACACTCAACGTTTCAGCCATTTGCCAGTAATTTTCTCTCCAAGGAATGGGCCCCTCCATAGCCAAGAACTCATGACTCTTTCGCCTGGTTGTCTCCTTGCCTAGAACAAACCCACCCCCTTGCCTCCTCCCTGCTTCCTCCGCCAACCGAACCGCCAAGACGTCTCCTCTCAACTCATGACCCCTTCAGGTGCACGTCTCCGCACGGCAAGACCTGCAGAGGGGAGGCAAGCAAGGCTGGGCTTTGTTGGTGCCAAGGATGGCCTTCTCCAACCCACCCTCTGCCTCTCCAGGGCACCTCCTAACCTTACGTCCTCCCTGCTCGAAGGGAGAGGGCAACGTGTTGGCCCTGGAATGGAGAAACGTAGGCCAGGAGATGTTTTACCCTAGCCACGCGGTGTGAACTTGTCCCGTCTTCTTTTGGAGACAGTGGAGAGAAATGGGCACCTTGCAATGGCCATCTGGCGCATCTAAGATAGCAAAATCAGGATGGGAGGAGGTTTTCTGGAGGTACCAGTCTCTCTGTCCAGTAAAAAGGGTTTCATGGCCGTTGATAGACAAGATAAACTCTTACCCAAGAGGACAAGGAGAGATTTGGCAAGAGTCTCTTGATTCCTCCAGATCTTCCTCCCAGCCCAGCTCACCGCTAAGCCCTCATGGTAGGAAACGAGACCTGCAAGACCTGAGCTGCCCAAACCCATCCACTGGGACCCCGGTATCACTGTTCCCGTCAGTGCAGGCCTGAACCTCATGTCGCTCTTGAAAGCTGCTCTCAGGTGCCCATAGCGAAGATCTTCCCACATATATGGCCCATTGGTTGGGTTCTTCCTCCTCCTCACCATGTTCCGATGCTTTGAGGGGCTGTTTGAGCCTCAGGGCAATGGGGAAGGTGCAGTTCACAAGCTCTTTGTGTTTCCTCCCGGGCCACCAGATGCAGAGACTGGAATGGCACTCAGTGGCTCTGGGACTTGAAGGGGTGGTGATTGGGGCACCTACTCTATGCACCACCTCTATGAACGGCACTGTTTGAATCCCACGAGGAATCTGCCTTTCTGTGTCTCGACGTTGTTGAGATGGAGAGCAGCGTGCTGCTATGATGATTGGGGAGGATACGTTCCTCTGCACGCAAGCTCACATGGGGACATCTTCCCCGTGGACTTCTAAGATTACATGAGTGTTCAAGGACTCAGTTGGACTAAAAAGGACTACGTGAGTTGGCCACACATAGATGTCTGGAGTTGTTTCAGATGCCCCAGGGTATCTGAGACATCTCACAGAGCAGGTCTTGTGTAGATCGCCCGCAACTGGTGCCATTCAGGGCAGGCTGGGTCGACCCATGGACCATGACATGGGGGTACCTCAAATCAACAAGCCAGATGTCCACCATGCGTGGGCCAGACCCATTCCCACCCCAGCCTGGGTCCCTGCCCAGGTGACGCTGGACTCTGCGCTTGGAGAATGAGGATGGCGGTGGATGGATGGTCTCCACCCATCCTCCTCCTCCCCTCCTTTTGTGCCGCTAGGCCGCAGTGAGCAATGCCGCTCTTTCCAAAGCTAATTTCTTGCTCCGAGAAGCCACAGCTTTCCTCCCTGCCTCTGCCACGTTGATCCTAACCCTGCCTGCCCTCCCTTGCCCACTCTCACGTGCAGCGACGGGCTCAGACTAGCTCCTCTCCCAGCCGCAGCTACAGCAGCTTTCTGAGTCACCCCGACGTTGCTGCGCGCCCCGGAGAAGACAGCATTGCAGCCGCTCAGCTCAGCGCCTTCGCCGCCGGTTTGCATCACCGAGGTGCCCTTGGAGTGGTGAATTAAGCCTGTACATCCCCAGCTTAGCTCCAGAGCAGATCTCTTCCCCGCCCCACCTCCTGCTAATGCTGAAAGCTATTTAAAAAATGTCCTGGAATCAAACCAATGCTTTGTGGGGGGGGAAAAAAAAAAAAAGAAAAGAGAAAAAAAAAGGGGGGGGGGGAAGAAAAAAAAGGGAAAAAAGAAAAATAAAGGGAAAAAAGAAAAAGGAAAAAAGAAAAGAGAAAAAAAAAAAAAAACAAAAAAAGAGAAAAAGAAAAAAAGAAAAGAAAAATAAGAAAAGAAAAAGAAAAAAATATTAAAAAGGGGAGCCAGGTCCTGTTTTCTCCCTGGCACTGCATCCAGGCAATGGCAAACTGTTGCACGTGTTCACACCAGCTTCCTCTGGGGATGCATTAAAGTGACTCCCCCCCTTCAATCAGTATGAAATGCCACCTCAGCCCGTGCCGTCCCCGGTCCAGTCGAGATCCTGCAACATCTGACTTGAGGCAGGTTCCACCTGGTTCCTGCCATAGGCAGCGGGGAGGAGTACGCACACGCAAAGGACAATTCACCTGCGCTATCTTGGGTACCGATCTCCAGTGATTCACCCTCTGCAGGTGTCTCAACCTCACCTTTGATTATAACGGGAGCCTTTGATATCTCAGCCTTTATCGTAGACAGGTCCTACCTGTGCGTCTGCTTTCGAGCACCTCGTTCAAGACCGATCCGGAGGGTAAATCAGGAAAAATGCTGAGAATGATCAGAAGCCCAATAAACCACAACCCTGCTCATGCAATCTTTGCAAGGACTCTAGAGAAGAGGAAGCAAAAGGAGCAGCCATAGCTGCTTCGTGTCAAAGTTTGCGGAAAAAGGAAGAGTAAATTAATCCCGCCGTCTGCTGGGGGTGAGAGAAGCCGCCAAAAGCTCGAGCAGCGTGCAGCAAGCTGAGCCCAATCCAGGCTATCGCACCATGGAGTGATCAAGGCTTTTGTGCCTTGAAGAGCCCAAAATGGAGAAGGAAGGGAAATCTCAGAGACCCAGTCATCAGCCAGGCAAAAAAAAAATTGGCTTTAATGGGTTTTCCTATGATTGCGCTACTTTAAGAGTCTATATCTACATTAAATATTAATCAAAGCCCAACACCAATCGCTCTATGAGGAGTATGTCATTTGAGGTGGTTCAGAGCTGGGCTACCAAAGGAGGGCCTTGGAGGTCTGATAACCGAGAACGCTTGTTCTTCTCCCCCTCTAAAAAAATAGGGTATTACCGTCACTTTTAGTTGAACATCTCTTGGGAATGCCCCAGTCTCAATTGCACTTGGCGGTGTACAACATGCACCGCATAAAATGGGTTTGCTGTGCCCTGCTGGGATAAATTTAGGAGTATAGACGATGCCCACCTGAAAAACTCTGACCTTTTCCCCCAGGGGCTCAAAAAGAGATGAATTATGGGCAGAGGTTGGCCAACGGTGCGGTGGAGAGGAGCCGAGATGTCCTGTATCCCAAGCCTGTGGCTTCATGGCAAAGCCTCCCAACTCTTGCATTGTTCTTGGCCCAAAAGTGGTGTAGCTGCAGGCCCAAGCGGCGCAGGGAACCATAGGCTGTATTAAATTTACCCTCTCCCACAGACTCTTCAAAAAAAAAAAAAAGAAAAAAGAAAACACCCAATCCCAGAATGGCAAAGGCAAAAGCCAAGGAGAAAGACCTTGGGTGGCAAAACCACATGTTTATAGCCCTTAGGCTTTGACAGATCGTTGGCTTTAGAGCCTTTCTAGTTCCAGAGAAGTAGGAGGCAGCCAGCTCCCAAAAATATGTCATTGCCAGCACTTTGAGAGACACATTTTTGGCAGGCCGGCTCACGAAGACAGGCCTACTGTCACCGCAAAGTGCTCATCAGCTTGCCCACATGTTGATGACAGCTTTGAGGCTCTCTTGTCTTCTTGGAGGCTTTTCTCGGGAGGAAGGGTGCCGAGCTGTGGGTGCACTGCAGTTTGTGGGTGGAAATACTCCCTGTGTGCAGAGAGGAATGTGAAAAACCTGAGCCCACAACCACATTGAGTCATTGGCCACAGCAAGCAACCGCGGGCCAAGCTGCCGCCCAAGCCCTGAGCCTCCTGCACTGGTAGGGTAGTTTTCTGTCATGTTTTGGTCTCCCTCAACGGAAATCCTTGACTTGACCACCTGGTGTCAGGGGAAGGCTATGGAGAAGTTTTGGCTTTGTTGGGAGGAAGAGGTCTCCTAGACTCCATGCATCTTGAGTGACACAAAGGAAGTGAGATACCCAACCTGGAGTGTGGGGCTTTGCACCTTCCAAGAGCAGACACTTCTTTGGGAGCCATCTCGCGACCTACGAGTACATCTGCTCAGTGCTGGAGTGCTCCTTGGAGCAGCTGGGAGCAGGATGTCTTTCACGTATCACGTGCGTCCCATCCCACAGCTGGGTGGGTTGCCCATGATGTGGCCACCGCAGGGGTTGTTGGGGCCTTGAACCACCACCAGCGAAGGGACAGAAAAATCATTATTTAAATCCACCCTTGCAATGTTCAACACAATTTGTGACTCTCAGCTCCTCCCCACTGCTGCCACAGGCCTCTGTGTGCCCCAGATCCCACCTGATGGCACTGCATTTCCATGGGACACCGTGCATGGAGAGTCCCGGTAGGATCCAGGAGATCTGAGACACCTGCCTGGAGGGGAGATTTTGGGGCAAGAACACATGAGCTCCCTCCTGCAGCACAACTCTCCCACCTGGGGCTGCTTTGGGGGCTCCTGCCCTGCAGACCTGTCTGCCCCCCAGATCATAGAATCATGGAACGGTTCAGGTTGGAAGGGACCTTAAAGCCCACCCAGTGCCACCCCCTGCCCTGGGCAGGGACACCTCCCACCAGCCCAGGTTGCTCCAAGCCCCGGCCAACCTGGCCTTGAACCCCTCCAGGGATGGGGCAGCCCCAGCTTCTCTGGGCAACCTGGGCCAGGGGCTCACCCCCCTCACAGCCAAGAATTTCTGCCTCACATCTCACCTAAATCTAGATCTCCCTCTTCTAGTGTAAAACCCTTCCCCCTCATCCCATGGCTCCCCTCCCTGCTCCAGAGTCCCTCCCCAGCTTTCCTGGAGCCCCTTGAGGGACTGGAAGGGGCTGGAAGGTCTCCGCGGAGCCTTCTCTTCTCCAGGCTGAACCCCCCCAGCTCTCTCAGCCTGTCCCCACAGCAGAGGGGCTCCAGCCCTCCCAGCATCTCCGGGGCCTCCTCCGGCCCCGCTCCAACAGCTCCGTGTCCGTTGGTGATTATGCTGATGACGGGTTGGAAAACTCCTTGGAAAAGCAACTGTCGATGAAGAGCCTCATCCCTGCGTCTCAGCAGTTCCTCCTAAGGCCTGGAGACCAGATTTGGCTTTGGGAGCTTTTCCTGCCTCCCATGTGGGGCTTTTCTTCGACCTCCCGATACTCATCTGGATGCTGCTTACAACCCATGGAGGCAGGAGATGCCGCTCAAACCCAAACTGCTGCGACCTGCTGAGCTGGGTCTGCCCTGGGCGCTTCTCCTCCCCATCTCCGAAATGGCGCTTAAGAAACTCCCGCTTAGCGCTCATTTGCTCGCAAAAGAAAATAAAACCCATCAACAGCAGGAGCCGCACTGTCTGCAGGTATCACATTTGCAAAGCCGGGATGTATCGGGGGGGAAATAATGGAGGTTTGTGTGCAGGCAGCGGGAGAGGATTTTGGCCATTAAAAGCCGTTACAGGAGCGTGAGGGGATAGAATAATATGGGAAATGGAGGGAGAAAGGTGAAGAAGAAGGATGGGTGGATAGGCAGGTGGATGATGAAGCCCTGAGCAGCCTTGTCTGACCCCACAGCTGACCCTACTTCCACCAGGAGCTTGGACTAGGGACCACCCGAGACCCCGTCCAACCCAAATCGCCCCGTGATCCAACCCGAATTTCCCTCGAATCCCTGCACACCGCGCTATCCCACCCCGCACATAAATCCGGACGCCTTCTTGCCTCTCTTTGCAGGAGCGGTTGCACAAGTGAAGGGGTTAGCAGCACGCGAGGCACTAAATAAAAGGTGCAAAGTCCTTGTCTTGGTTCCCCCCCCGGGCATTTCGGAGCCATCCCAGCCCCAGAGGCTTGAACGCATCCCGGGGAGAGCCTGGAACCGGTCCCTGCCTTGTGGTCGTGCCGGGCTGAATCAGCTCAAGGCAGTTCTTATCCTGACATGTCTAATTGATACCTTGGGTCCAAGGTGTCATTAAAACGCTTGGATAATCGCTACAGGTACAGAAAGCCGGACTGTCAGTTTAGGGAAGGTGATTAATGTTCCCGAAATCCAGCGTGGGGTGTGGGAGGTGGGGAAAGGGGGAGAGCGGAGGGGGCCGGGGGGCTGGAGCAACCCCGACGGGTCCCTGCAAGGGAGGGCCCTGGGGAGGGGGGTGACCCCGAGGGGGCCGGTGCCGGCTCCTCCAGCCCGGCCGGGCTCTGCACGCTGCGTTGGCACTCGCAGGCTCGGCGGGTGATTACGACCTCTCGTTTAATCTTTTTTTTATTAGCATCAAACACCCATAGTCTTGTAAGTACATGTGTTCTCCTATTGACGCGAGGGAGCCTTTGATGCTGATTTACGGCGGCGAGGCGCAGCCAATCTATAATTGTACCCTAAAAAAGGGGATATTAAGGAATTAAAGGCATTTCTGCAGAGCCAAGCGATCCAATCCCCCTTTCCACCACCGTCCTGTGACACTTTGCCGTGCCTCTCCCGAGGAAGGGAGGTTGGACCTAGCGGAGATGTACCATGGGGTGAAACCACCGGTGGGTTACGGAGACCAGGTGATTCCCCCAAAACCCTTGTCCTTGGACCTGGCAAAACCGAGAAAACCTGGGGAAAATGTTGCTTGGCTCTCCCCAAGAAGGAGAAAAACCTAATTAAATCCCGTATTAGGGAACGGGGAAGGAGGAGGTTGGAGGAGACCCTTTAAGCATCATCCTCGGGGCGTATAGGCTCCTCCGGTTCCTCGTGCCACCGCGATGGGCTGGAGGCGCCGGCAGGGCAAGAACCGGGTCATCGCCGCGGCGGTTCTTGGCAGAGGAGACTTTGCTGCTGGTAAAGAGGCAGGTTGGTATATAGGCCACAGAAAGCGGAGCAGATTTACTCAAAGGCATTTATTTTCTTCTTAGCACCGAGTTAAACTCCGCGGCAAGTAGGTCACCCCACACTTTTCACGACAGCGGTCGCTCGGGGACGTGCCGGCTGCCTCCATTTTACAGGAGGGTTTTGGCAGCGCCTGGCTGCGTCTTGGCCCTTTCCCATGAGCTGCAGACGCTGGATCCGGTCCCTCCCCGGCTGCCAGCGATGCAGAGGGACGCGGTGTCCGTCTGTCCCCACCGTCACCCCGTTCTCCTCCGTCACCCGGCACAACGCCCACGCTCCAGCCCTCGTCCATCAGAACTCCCGGGCAGTTACACCCCGCGGACCGGGGCCTGATCCAGTTGTCCTCGGCCCCATTTGGAGTCCCCCAGGAGCAAGAGGTGCCCCCAGCGGGTGGGTCGCCCCCATCCTGAGATAGGTGGCTCGAAGAGGGTGGCCAAGGTGCCCTCCGGATGCTGCGCGTTGGGTTGCTGGCAAAGCACAAAGTCAGGGGCGGGTGGGAAGTGCCGCGAACGCGTCTTTCCTGTGCTGGCAGGTATCCCAGGAGGTGGGAAATGGGGTGCAATGGGGCGTCTCGGGGCACAGGGACAGGCTTTTGCCACGGGCTCGAGGCAGGGCTCGCTGGGATCCCTTTAGGGGCTCTTAGGGGTCCTCTCCCCTCTCCTCGTGGGTTATTGTCCGCAAATGACTCACACCGAAGCCCTGCCGTATCTCACTCCAGGGCTCCCCAAGACCTCTCGGAGCAAGAAATGCGCTGGTTTAGAGCTGGGGAAACTGAGGCACAGCCCGGCCATAGCACTAATTCACACCAGGGCTCTGGGACATCACGCAGCACGGCCCAGGGCAGAGGCTGCGTGGAAAGAGCGCCCGATGATGTCAAATTATTCAACCAGGTTCTCAGATCTTACCCTTTTTTCTTTTTTCTTTTTTCATTTTTTTTTTTTTTTTCCCTTTCCACCAGTATTTTTTCCCCCCTCATTTCTTCCAACGGGTCATTTACTGAGTCAGAGATCCCCCGAGCGATGAGCTCATGGAGCGGCTGGCGCGCGCCGGACCCGGCAACAACGGGGACGTGCCACAGCCGGTCACTTCCACGACCCCCCACCCCCCCGCCCCGGCCCCTTCCCGGTGCCCTGCTCACACCGGGACGTTTGCTCCGGCTTGGGGGCACCCTGCAGCCAGAGCCCCAGCCTCACCTGGAGGCGCCGAGCCCCCGGGGACCTCGCCGGCGCGTTTCCCACCCCCGGCTCGCCGCAGACGGCTTCAGCCGGCTGCATCCGCAGGCAGCAGATTTACAACCACCCCGTCGTCATTCACTGTCAAATTAACAGCTGAGTCAAACCAGGAGAAAGAGCCGGCGTGCTTCCCTAGTCCTCTTTCCCTAAATATTCCCCTTTTTCCACCCAAATAAAAGCCTCTTGGAGCTACCCCTCATCTCCCTGGCCTCACACCAAACCTTTCGGTGGCGGGAGCATCCCATTCGGGATGGCGGGAGCGTCCCATTCGGGACGGAGCATCCCATTTGGGATGGCCCATCCATGCAGAAACCCACCTCCCCCCTGCCCCCAGCCTGGGCACGCCAGATTTATACCGGCTTCAAAACATAAATGTCAAGTGACGGGGCTGCGTAAATTACTTTTAATAAGAATAATGCTGCGTCTCGCTGGCATGTTAATACATATATTACCCATGCTGAGCGCAGAGGGCTCAGCAGGACGCTGAGCGTTTAATACACTTGTTCGAAACGCTCATCAGAGAGAAATCAGTGGCTCCCACTGGCAAACCCCAACGTGCGCAGCTCAAGCGTTGAGCAGTTAATGCTCCCTGGCTGGGTCACGGGCACGCAGCCCCCACCTCCCCGTCTCCGCGCCGCCCCACCGCCGGCGCGCTCGGCGCTGCCACCGAACCGCCCCGTAAAAAGCCAAGGCGCCAGTTCTCGCCTCCCCGGGGCCCGTTTCAGCCGGGGCTGGGATCAGCGAGGGGGGTTGGATTGCGGCGGGTTCCCGGGGTGGGCAGAGGTTGAGGGCCCAGGGGGATAAATGCACGAAGGCGTTCGCATCCCACAGGGACTGAAATAGGACGAAGCCACTCTCAGACCTTTTTTTCCCCCCCAAAAAAACCAAGTGGGAAAGGTGCTCCAGCACTAATCCCTTCAACAACCCCCCTTAATCCTCCCCTATCTAAATACCCACAGTTTCCAGGGCCCCTTTTACCACCCTCCTGCGTCTGCCCACTCTGAATGAAGGGCTTTTACACTCTCAAGACTTCTTTATATTTTGGAGAGTGTTTTTCTTGCCAGAGTCGCATGCGGGCTGTGAAGCATGAGCTCCGCCATCGCCTCATTGCATTCACGGGCTGGAGAGCCAGGGAAGAGATTGATTTACGATTCCCTAAAAGTGATTTATGCTCTTAGCAGAGCGGAGCGGCAGAGTCCCGTGTCCCGTCCCGTCCCCCCCGCTCCCCCCAACGCACGCACACCCCTTCTCTGTTGAAAGTTTTAAGACGGATTCACAGGCAGCCTCCGAAAAAAAAAATAAAATAAAATAAAAATAGGGGCTTCCCCCCGCAGCCCTCCAACTGCCAGTGCTGCGACTATAATTACCCAACCTGTAATCAAGGTAATTTGCGTCCAACACGACCCAGAGTTGCACATGCCCAGCAGAATTTTCCAGCCCGCTGCAATCCTGCAGAGCCGGGTGAAATTTTTTTATAAGGAAAATCCTGCCGCGTCATTGTATTCCTCGGGGCCTTGCGCAAGCGCCCGGGCGCTGGGGCAGCAGTGGGAGAGGGTGCGATCCAACCGGATTTAAGTATTAACTTAAATTTAGGTGGTGCTGAGCTGTCATTCCTAGATGCGGGGGGTTCTCCTCCAAACTGCGCCATCTCCATTTTGCCTGGATGCGCTGGCAAAAATCCCTACTGAACCCATTGATGAGTCTCGGCTGCTTCCCTGAAGAAATTATTGCTCCTGGTCTGTGTGTGTCCGCGTGAGCCGGTGTATAAATTCCCCCCTCTCTATGTCTTTGAGACCTGTTGGCCATATTAATATCAGTACTGAGCTAAAGGTCTCAAAGGTAATTAAATTCCTACAGTATTGATGTAACCGGGTGAAGGCGAGGGACGGTATTTCTATCTCGGGGAGGTCTGGGTGAGCTCCACACCAGCGCGACCTTTGGAGCCTCCCTGCCAGAGAGAGACATTAATGCTGCCCAAATCCCGACAGAAACTTCACCCGGAGCCCAGATCCTGCTGGCGAATGGAAAACCCATTTTTTTTCAGGTCGTGCTTCAGAGTCAGGGAGAACCTGCTCAAAAAGATGAGATACGAACCACTGGCGACCGTTTTTCCTCCGTCCCAGGACTCATGAATAGCTGCTGGCTCAAACAGCACCCAAAAACCCACAGGTATTGTGGCCCGGGGAGTTTTCACCCAACCTCAAGTCACCTTCAGCGCAACCGCCCCCAAGGGTGGTGTTGGAAGCCACGGTGTGCCGTGACCCCATTGGGTGTCCTCCAGCCATGAATACAAGCAGTGGACCCCTCTCCATCCTCCCTCCCCAGTAACCCTCTCCCAGCGGGATGGTGATGCGACGCTCGTGCCCGAGCAGTGCCGGAACCCGGGCTGCGAGGAGCGAGCTTCCAGCTCCCCCCCGGCTCATAAATCACCGTCCGTCCTGCGGCCTGGCGTTATCATTCATCTTTGAGTCGACACAAATCAATGCGGTTGATGGCTGCCGTCTGCGAAACACCGCTTTTTGCTGGATAACGTGGCATTAGGAGCTGGAGGGAGAGGCCATTTTTAAAAGCTGCCAGTAAAGTGTTTTACAGGACGGCCAGTAATTTATTTTAAAATAAATAAGTTCAGCGGAGGAATGACAGGAGGAAAGTGAACGCACCGGTTCCCGGCTTTCCCCGAATTGAGTTATTTTGCTGTGGAATAATTGTTGGTTTCTCTTTCGAACTTTCTTCTCACGGCGTTAGGAGCGTTTCTGCACAATTACAACAGCTGGGACTGGGGGCAGCCTCCGAGACTCGCTGGGAATTTAAATCTTGGGTGGTGACCCCTCAACGCACGCAGCTTCCCCGAATGGGAGATGAGGATTTACATGGTGATGAGGCAAGGGGCAGGGACTCTTGGCCAGAGCTGGCTGGAGTGGAACAGCCAAAGCATCTACCAAAGTAGGAAGAAGGCATGGCCCAGGGTTGGGCTCACCCAAATACCCTGGGGTAGGACCAAAAGCATCTGTAGTTTTGGGGCTTGTTGGAGTCAATGGCCATTGGGTTTCTGATGGATCATATGTGGGATCAGGCTTGACCACCACTGAAGGATGCCTATAGTTAAAACATCTCCAGCACCCAGTGCTTGGCCTCTTTGGGAAGGTTCAGATCTGGTTTCTTGGCCCCATAAGGTCACTTTGAAGCATTATGGGATATACGGGGTGAACTCAGGCTAAGCAGCCAGAGCCTACCCAGTCCCATCACGTTCACCGAGGGATCTATGTGAAGGCATGTGGCACCCTGGGGTTCTCACCCTTGCTCCAGGTGCTGCCTGAAGGCCATGCCTGAAGCAGCTGTGAGTGTTGAGAGCCTTCCAAAATACAAATAACCTCGGCGGGGCCAAGGTTTTTGGACAGAAATGTCAATGCCCAACATCGTTGCTGCCCAAAACTTGGGCAAGATGACACCACAGACTCTGTGCTTCCCTCATGCCTCACGTCATACCCCAGCGTTGGTGGACATCAAGGCTCAGTTTGGCTCCATCTCGAGCTGACCTCCGTCAAACCAGCCCAGCCTGGGGAAGCCGCAAAGCCGCATTCGCACCATGTATCTCCTGACCTGGTAAATCCCTCCTGGAGGAGGCAGACCTGGGTGGAGACCAACTGGGCACCTGTTTCCGCAGTGCACCCCATATTTAATCTGCTAACAACCACTGCCATTGACTCCAAAGCATGTGGCTTGGGGGTTAGACCCCCTCCCTCTCCTCCTCCTCTTCCCTAATGGAAAGAGTGACGGGTGCGGAGGGAAGTTCTTTCCATTTTGGATGCAATTTCTTCAGGATGCCTAACGCTGTCCGCTCGTGTCCGCTGCTCTTCCTATTCGTTTGCCCAGGTAGACAGGGACTGCCAAAATCTACCGGGGGAGCCGGTGTCTTGTGTTTGATTAATGGATCTAAGTGGAGAAAATAGGTATATTTTCCAGCTTTTATCAGACCACCAAAGCATTTCCCAGAAGAGGCACCCCTGGCCTCCATTAGCTCATCCCTAAGTACAATCCTCCAAGCTTATAAATTTCTCTAATGCAGAATCTCTGGGGATGAGGGATGAAATACGGCCCTGGCTCTTACAAAAAGGGAGGCGTTAAAATCTGTTGCTCGCAGGGAACATTGAATCTCAAGTGCTGGAAGAGCTGCTCAGAGAAATCTCCATCGGGAAGGTTTTCTGCTCGGGCCAAGATAACCAAACGGGTCACTTGGTCGCATCCCACCTCGTTGACCGTAACTTCAGGATAACAACCACTTGGCTCTGGTGGAAGTGAGCCTGGAAAGTGAGGAGTCCTCTCCTCGTTCACGGGTTTGGTTTGCTTTTAAGAGGTTAAAAACAGCTCAGTAAATGCTTGAGGGCCATGTTATTCCCAGCAACCCCAAATCTACCTGCCAGATAAAACCAACCTCAGCACACATGGGTTGTTTGAAAGCTTTTCAACTGGAGTTGCCCAAGTGTTTTGCCAGGGAAATTGCAGCCGTTATCTGCATTTTATAGAATAAGAAATTGGAGCACTGGGAGGGGAAATGACGTGGCCGAGGTCACCGGCGAGCTGGTGGCAGAGCCAGGAAGGAGCATGGAGTAGCTAAGGTGCAAGGAGATGGTTAAGGTCTCCCAACCCTTTCCAGAGATGGACGGAGCAGGTGGAGCTGAAAACTCAAAGCTCTCTGGAAGCTACTTTCAGCCCAGAAAACAGACATCTTCCTAGGTATAACCACGTCAAATCTGGTCACTTGAGAAAAGACATTGAAGGGTGAGAATGGGCTGAAATGTCGATGTGGGAATCAACCTGGATTTGGGTGAAAAGATGGAGCAATGTGTCTAGTTCCCTAGGCATGGTCCTCACCTCTTAATACACACCTTTGCCACTCCTTGGATTTGCAATTTGTAGGGCAAAGCAAGGAGAGCAAAAAATCCCATGGATATACCATTCTTTCACCTTCCAGCTTGGCAAACGCGGCTTGGCCTGTCCCCGATGTGGGAAGAGATGGATCCAGGGGCTGCCAGGGGACGGGTTTTGCAGAAGCGCGCAGCAGAGGACGTTCTTGAAGAGGGAGCTAAGCAAAGAGCGAGGTCCCTGGGTCATTCCTGATTTCCGGGCTTATGAAACGCGATGGATGTGGTAGCGCGCTTTGGAAGGATCCTCATCTCCGGTGTCTGCAGCGAGGTGCGCTGCTTTGGCAGGAAGAAAGAAGGTGCGATCTGGTATGGCTCATCCCCAGAGCTTAGTCATAGAGCTAAAGGGTGGTGTCATCAGCACACAAACAGAAAACTCCCTGGTCTGAGTTTCATCCCGGCGTGATGACAGGGACAGATTGAACTGGCTTTGCCTTCCCAAAGGTGTTGAGTTTCCAGAAATCCCATTTACTGCCATTCTCCGGGCCCCGGGGAAGCAAGAAGGCATTGAGCGTCCATAAAACATTGCAGCGGCAAACCTTGTAGGAGAGAGCTGGGACCCCCAGTTGCAAGTGGGGCTCATGGGGCACACACGGGACCAAAGAGGAGCTGATCATTAAAGAGGGATTCGTTATACCCAACTTCACAGCCCCCAGCAAGTCTCTGCCCTGAGCTGAACATGCAACAGCCCAAATCTCTTCTGTGTCTTCAGAAATCATGAAGCCGAGGGTGTCCCAAATCCCAGACACCCTCGGCTCGGCTGGGCCGGTGCCATCAGGTGCCGCGGCTGGTTTGAAGCTCTGCAGAACTGGTTCATGTGTGACCAGCCGGGCAGCTCCTGCCTCTCCAGGTGGATAAAGGGGTGAGTTTTCTTTGCCATCCCCTCAGCTGACTCCAGTCACCCTAATCCATCGCGGTGACGCCAAGTAATGCGTGTTTTGCTGGGAGGAAGCACACCGTGCAACGCTTTGATACCCGAGCTCCAAAATCCCAGGGTGAAATCGCGATTCCCTGGATGGGACAGCTTCATTGGTGATGGTGGATTTTGCTCAGGTCCTAAGACCTCTTGGGGGATAAAGCTGTCCTCGCCGGTGGCATTTTGGGTACACAGTAGGTCTGACCTTTTTAGATGCTGAAGCCAAGCGTGCAAATGCCTTGGTGGCCATACATCTGAAAGCCAAAGCCATCACTGGCTTTGACCGTGTCTTTTCCTTCCCCCCACCCTTCTGTCTTATTTTTAGCTCACCAGAGGGAGACTTCAAAAGAAAATCTCTGTGCAAACAGCAACGCGAGCCTGGCTCATCCTGGCAGAGGTTGTTTCGAGGTGGATTTGCAGCGCGTGGGTATGAGCAGCCACCAGCCGCCATGAATCACAGGGTGCAAATGCTGAGTAAAGGTCCACTCCCTGGAGCCGAGCGCTGTGATTCAGGGAGCAGGACTGTGCACGAGGCCATGGCTGCCCCGTAGATTTTGGGGCTTACAACCTGTTCCCTTCAACCAAACCCTAGGTTTGGGAGAGATCTTCCAACAGGGCGGGCATTAATCCCATTGAATCCCAACCATGTGGGGACTGGGGGTGGGCAACGACTTCTGCCATGGCCCAGTTGTGATCTCCAAGGTCTGGGCACCTAATTCCCACTGAGACGGGCTGGGGCCTGGGGAAGCCTTGAGGAATTGTGTGCTGGAATCCTGGGGGAACAAAGACCTGGGTCTGGAGGAATATTTCACAGGAAAAATAAGAGGGAAGGGAAGGGAAGGGAAGGGAAGGGAAGGGAAGGGAAGGGAAGGGAAGAGGGAAGGGAAGGGAAGGGAAGGGAAGGGAAGGGAAGGGAAGGGAAGGGAAGGGAAGGGAAGGGAAGGGAAGGGAAGGGAAGGGAAGAGGGAAGGGAAGGGAAGGGAAGGGAAGGGAAGGGAAGGGAAGGGAAGGGAAGGGAAGGGAAGGGAAGGGAAGGGAAGGAAAGGAAAGGAAAGGAAAGGAAAGGAAAGGAAAGGAAAGGAAAGGAAAGGAAAGGAAAGGAAAGGAAAGGAAAGGAAAGGAAAGGAAAGGAAAGGAAAGGAAAAGGGAAAAAAGGAAGAGGAATACTTCCTTTAATGCTAGTAAATTGAATGCCCTGGGGGAAAAAATACCCATAAGTTCCCTCCTCAATGTTTGTTTTTGAAAATATTATTGCTAAACATGAACCATGGGCCAAACCCAACTGGGCGTAAATTGGCCCTGCCCCAAACACTTCAAAGGAGCCAGGCTTGCCTTACACCACCGACACATTTGGCCCAAGGAAGACTTTTTCTTGGCAGTTGGAGCTTCCAGCCATGCCAGGGCTCAGCTCGCCCTGGCTCGAGCAAGATGCTCTGATGAAAGCTGCCCTCGTTTGGCTCCGCAGCCCAGCACCATCCTGGGCACGAGCATCGGATGAGCCAGCAAACACGCCAGCGCTCGGCTTGGGCTTCCTTCACTCCTTACGTGCAGCAGGCTGAGCGTTTCATTTATGGAAATGGATACTTTAATTATCCAGAAGTCAGAATAATATCTGCAGATCCAAAAATGTGCCCTGGATGGGTGCAAGGGAGATCATGTTTGGTTTGGGGTGTGCGGGGGGAAAGCCAAGCATTTTTGTGTGTCTGCGTGTGCACAAAGGTTGGCTCTTGGCTTAAAAAAAAACAGGAGAAATCCCTCTTTTGGCTCTAGCGCTAACCTAAAGGATCCACGTGTGTGTTGAAGAATTAACCGGTTTCAGTTGTGGGATTATGGAGGGAATTTACCTTTTATTTCCGTAGCGGCACTCATTGCTGCTCGTCCCAGCCCGTGTGAATCGGAGCCCCTACGACGAGTTGGGACTTATCTAGGCAGGCTTTTCACCACTGCCGAAACTCGGCAAGGAAAGGCGATCAAATGGAAAAGATGATGGCACGGAGTGACCCCCCCTCTTGGCCACCACTGCGGGGTTTGGGGTGGTTTCTTCCCAGATCCCATTTGGACCAAGCATCTTTGCGCCTTGGCCGTATGAAGGGAAAGAAAATGCTCACATGGGACTGGAGCAAACATCCCCCAGAATTGAAAAAAAAAACAAAACAAAAAAAGGAAATAAAGCAAAAGAACAAAGAGGCAACTAAAAGTACGCTATAACGAAGCCTTCCCTCCCTTCTTCAGGCAGGAGAGATTTGCCCCCGGACCCATCTCTTCCATTTCCCACCTGCCCCCAGTCTCTCCAGGGAGCAATTTTCAAAGGATCCTGCCCAAATTCCGTGCCCTGAAATACAGTGGGATTGGAGGCAAAGGAGATGACATTTTCTGCCTTACGTCTAAGTAATTTAGGGGCCAAAGAGTTAATTCCTTCTTGGCTGGGGCATTTTTGAAGCTCCTGAGATGAATAGGCACTTCTGAAACCGTTCCCCTGGTGATTTTCCAAGCCTTCGGAAATGGCATCCCTGGGCTTGAAGTCCCTTGGCCATTTGCTGCCATTTTTCTCCCTACTGACTCGGAAAGTTTTGCTCTAGCGATGGAAATAAATAAGACAAAAATGTCCAAGAGAAGGGGAAAAAACGCAGATTCGGGGGAGGGGAGAAAGGTCTGGGAGAGGAATATTTCCAGAGGCAGCGAGTCATGGGAAAAATCCGTTGCTTGACTGGAAAACAGATTTTTAACCATGCGAAACACGGCGGAGTGGGAAGGTTTCTTCAGCTTGGCCAACCAAAGGCATGGATAGTCGTGGGGGTGTGTGAGTGGGGTTTTTTGGTTTTTTTTTTTAGCTTCTGTTAATCGGGTCACATAACCGCAGCCGATCGCGTTACTCCCCACGTTCGCATCCGGCCGAACCTCGCCAGCAGCTCCCAGGGCATTTTCACCCGTTCAACCATCCCTCCATCCCTCTGCCGCTTCAAAGCCTGGCACCTCGCTTTTCCAGCTCTTCCCTCAGCCTTTTGTTTTACCAAAACCAGTCCTCTTGACTGCAATATTTTGTTAATAATATGGGGTCGTCTCCAGCCATCAATTTTTAAGCATAACTACAGTCCGGGTCAAGAGGGAACTTTGTTTAAACCCAGTAAAAGTACCATTTTCCTACCAAGAGGACTATTTCATAGAAGCGTGAGTCATTTCTCTTCCTGTTGACATGTTTTATTTTGTTGAATTTACGCCTGACAAATTTAGGAGGCAAAGAATGAGCCTGAACATCTCGTAAGGGGCGGCGATTTTTCATGAAGGGCTGTTGTGAGCGAGAGGCATTTAGGGCAGAATAAATCTCTCTTTGCACAGGGAAGCACATGGGGAGGGGGAAAAAAAACCCCAACAACCCTATAAGGTGGTAAATCGTAAAGTTGTTGTTTTTTAAAAAGCCCTCTAAAGTCCCTGAGCTCCAGCCGTTGTTTAGGAAATCAGGTTTTTTGGCAGCTGGGCAAGAAGAAAGGCGGGGGGGGGGAAACCAACAACAAAAAGTCAAGTGAAATCTTCCCACCAAGAAATAATTTATCCAAGATTTCATCTGCAGGCACATCCAAAAGCAATTACAGGAGCCTCATTACCATTATTTATTGAACCACCCCCTCTAGCTAGAGGAAAAGCAAAATACATAACTAAAATGAGAGGAAAAGGCCTCTTATAAAAATAGTTAAAAGTCCATAAAGGCTGCCGGACGATGTAAAGGGAAACCAACAAAGAAACCGCGCCGCAAAGCAAATGAAATCCTTGTGTGGAGCCTTGGAGGCAGGAGGAAACCAAGAGGGTCAAGCCCAGTTGCATGTCCAGGAGGTCCTGGCTGGGTTCAGATGTTTTCAGACCTCCTCCTCCTCCTCCTCCTCCTCCTCCTCCTCCCAGGGAGCGGGAGGAAGACGCGGCTCAGCTTGTGCGGTGCCAAGCTCCTCAGTCCAGAATATCCTGGAAACGTAATGTACAACCTGGGAAATACGCTGGGAAAATATTCCAGAGAATAGACGCCGGGTGCTATCGTAGGGCTAGGACATTGCTCTCCCCTTTCTCTGACAGCGCACGTTTTGGAGGTGATGGAGAGCATGAAGAGTGGCCAAGGTCCACTGCTGGGGATGGATGGATGGATGGATGGATGGATGGATGGATGGATGGATGGATGGACGGATGGACGGACGGACAGATGGACAGACGGACGGACGGATGGACAGCCAGACAGCCCTAAGTGGACCTTCCCTTCCTTTTCATTTCCATTGCTAATTTTCTTTGGTGACTCTTGGGTCTGTAAAGAGGACTGAAGATTAAAAAAAAAAAAACAAAAAAACAACCAAACAACTTTGCATTGAAGAGGAATTCAATATTTTCGATATGAAATGAAAATTTATGCCAAAAATATCATCTGGGGATGAAACCCCTGTGGGTGATGACCCAGCTCATTGGGAATAAATACGTGCGTTTCTGTCCATGTGGAGTCTTGTCTGGTCCCTGCAACCCAGGGAGCTGGGGACCACCTGCACAAGGGCTTCAGCATCATGGGGGCTACAGAGTCAGCCCTCTGGTCCTGCCTCTCATCTTCTCCTCTCTCTTGGTGACCTTTCCGGTGATCCTGGGAACAACAGGCCTCCACAGGTGGCCACCTATGAAGCTGCAGAGAGGACCAGGACTTCCAGAAGACACGGTATTTCTTGCCCCACGTGTCCCGCTGTGGGAAAGGGAGCCCTGTTCCATGTGGCTCTCCTCCCCGTGCCTCCTTCCCAGCTCTTGCTTCCAGCACACCTGTGCATCGAGAAGGAAAATGGGGCTTTCCCAAAGAGAATCAAATTCCCCAACACCTTTGAAGTCATTCTTATAATGGATATATTTGTATAACAGACCTCCTGGTCTTGAACCCATTTGGTCCCCCCCTCCTGTACGTTGTCCTCCTCTGGGTCCTTCCCTCATAACCAGCATTTGAGGCACGTGCCAATGGTCTCTGGAGCTGGAGATGGACACCTCAACTGGAGTCTCGCTATATGGGAAGGGAAATAAGGTCTCATTCTTCACTGGGAGAGCTCCAGGTCGGTGTGGACTATGGATTTGAATGGGGTGGTGGTGACGGCGGGAGATGAGGAGGAAGGCCAGAAACGCAACGGGAGCACGAAGAGATGGGCGGTGGGGTGGGACACATCCATCTCCCAAGGGACACTGCAACCATCGGCGCCTTGAGCTGAAGAGGTGATGCACCCCGACATCATCCCTTCACCCCCAAAATATTTCCCCCAGAGAGTTCCGGACACAACTGTGTGTCGCGGAGGTGACAAACTCCCCTTGGCTTTGCCACCAGCCTGAGCCCAGACAGGCACCGACCCCACCAGGGCAGAGCCGCACCGGAGTTAAAAAGGATGTAACTAAATTTTGATATTATAAAAAATTACCCAACAGCCAGGAGAGACAGAAAAAAACTACGTGAGAATGGAAGAAGAGAGATTGTGCTTTTTTTTTTTTCCCTTTTCTAGAAAAGCAAAAAATTAAAAGTATGTTTTCTTCCACATTTTTTATTTAAAGGGGAACAGGGAAGAGCGGTGCGTGTTGCTCGGGGCAAAAAAAAAGGGGGAATTGGGGCCGTACAAACATCGTGCGGGGGGGGGGGGGGAAAGGGGGGCGGAGAATCCGCAGCCCGGCGCGCAGTGCCTGCCTGGGAGAGACGGCCCTGCGCGCCCGCGCTATTTCCGCAGCCGGGGGAGCAGAAGATGCGCGGCTTTTGCGCCGGGCGTTTCCAGTCCCCCCGAAAATGCGATTTTTTCCAGGGTTGGGGGGGGGGGGGGGGGGCGGAAAATTCAGGCTGGTGGGCGGCTGGTGCTCGGCGCTGCAGGTGCCGGGGGGGCAGAGTCTCGTCGTCCCGTCCCCCCCCCCCCCCGCCCCGTAACCCCCGGCTGAGGCTGGAAGCGCTCATCGCATTAGTCATAGGTCACCGGGGAGGCTCCGAGTTAAGACATGCACAAATCATCATGGAAATCTCTCCCCATTCCCACGGGAGCGAGCTGGCACCCAACCACCCGCGCAGGGCTGCTTTCCTGGCTTTTTATTATTATTATTATCTTTATTTCTTTTCTTTTCTTTTTTTTTTTTTCTCCTCCTAGGAAAGCCCCAAGTGGATCCATAACTTCCCCCCCCCCGCCTTTGAAAATAGCCCATCGATGGGTTTTAAAAGCACCCTCCCGCCTGGGGAGGTGAAAGGAAAAACTTGAGCACTTAAAGGGAAAAGAAAATAAAGCCCGAAGAAACGATTTCCTTCCTTAAATAAATTATTAGCAGTTCAAAGACCGGCGCTGCGGTTTCTCGGCTGATAATGATCGAATTTTTTTTTTTTTTTTTTTCTTTTTTACTATCAGTGCTTTGCTTTCCGAAATTAATAGGTATTTCAATTAGAAAACGTAAAAAAAAAAAAAAAAAACAATGGACTGAGTAGGAAGGTGTGTGTTCTCTCGGGAGTAGATATTCCCGAGCTTGGATCCTAAATTGAAATTCCCGCAGGAAGAACACACATATATATAAATATACCCTTAAAAAAAAAGATAACCATTTCTATTTGAGAGTTGGTGCGTTTTGTGTCCTTGCAGAAAACCACAACTTTAAGCCTCAAGGACCTTTTCAAGAACCTATTTTTTGCCCTTGTTAAATCTAATTTTCGGTGCTTTTTTCCTTCAGTGTTTGGAATCTTTGTCTACCAGGTATCTTACCCGTAAGTTAAAAAAGCAGCTTTTTGGAAGGGAAAAGGGGCAA
The DNA here is from genome assembly GCF_028500815.1 of Rissa tridactyla. Taxonomy (NCBI): domain Eukaryota; kingdom Metazoa; phylum Chordata; class Aves; order Charadriiformes; family Laridae; genus Rissa; species Rissa tridactyla. Next base: position 1,015,515 of record NC_071489.1, read on the forward strand.
CCCTGTTAAAAAAATTGGATATTTTAGGGCTTGTTCGCTTTCTTACTATTATCTCCGAAAAAGTTATTTAACTGGTTTGTGATTTATTATTTTTTTTTAACATAAAGCCTACAGAAACGTCCCGCACAGGGCACCCGGTGAAAAAAGCCTCCAGGACACTGCGTGGTCGGACATCGGAGGGTGATGGCTTCCCAGTTTTTGCCCATTTTCACCCATTTTCGGCTAATTCCCGAGCCCAAAGTGGCGTCAAACTCTCGTCCCGGGGCGGGTGGTTTTTTCGGAGCACCGATTCCCCACGATATTTCGCATTTTGTGCTGCGGCTCAGAAAACAACCGATTTGGATTAAAAATAGTAATAATAATAATAATAATAATAATAATAATAATAATAATAATAATAATAATAATAAATAAAATAAGAAAAAAAAACCCGCTAAATTAACAACTCAGTGTAAAAACTGGAAGGAAAAACCCGGGATGGGGGGTGGCGGGGGGAGAGGCCGGAGGGTCCCATCGGGCTCCCCGGCTTTGGGGGATGCTGTGAGCGAAGATACGGAGAAATAGGGGGGGGGGGGGGAGGATTTTGGGGAGCCCAAAAGCGCAGCCAACGTGGAAAAAAATAGGCCTTTGCTGGGAAAAAAATCTCGGAAAAAAAATACCCCCAAAAAAACCCCCAAAAACAATAACCAAACTGGAGAAAACAGGGATAAAATGAAGTGGGGAAGGTGCATCACGGTGCCTATCCGTAACTCATCACCTCTGGTCGGGCGGGAGGCGGATTTTGCTGGGTTTAAGCCCAGACGCATAATTATTTTAACTTTTTTATATATATATAATTCTTTTCTTTTCGGTGGGGAGAGGCGGGATGGGGGGAACAACGAGTTGCTCAAGTCACCCGGGAATGCCCGGCCCAGTGTAATTATTCTCTGCCAGTCGCTCTTTTTATTTCTCTGGGCATTTATTTCAGAGTGTCTGGGTTTCAGAGTCGGTTTAAAAAGCATCGCCCAGAGCATCTTTCCCAGTAATTAAAGTGCCAAATCTATCCCAGACATCCGAGGGCACGGCTCCCTCACTCCCCCCCCTCCCCGTACCCCAAGTCCATTAGCACATGTTAATGCTCAATTAAGATCTTCATCGCACTTAATTAGAGCCGGGAGGATCCACTTTGACTCCCCAGCTCCCTAAAGACACCCCCAAATCCCTGGGTTCTCCCATGACCCCTCTCAGCTCCCCTCCCTCAAACCCCAAGGTAGGGAGAGGCCGCAAGATGGTTGGACACCCCCCCCCCCCCCCGCCGTGGGGAAACTGGGTGGTGCTGAGTCCCAGGAAGGGTGGGATCCAGCCCAGAGATGCACCAAGGTGCACCCAAAAAAGCCCTCCTGGAAGAAACGCCGCTTCTCCTTGCCCCAGTCTGACCCATCCCATTGCAGACACCTCTGGGCGATTGGCCCATCGTCCGTCTATATGGAACACGCGTGTTTATGCACACGTGTGTTTGCATGTGCAAATTTACACGCACGCTTACCGGTCAGCACGCGTTTGCATGTGGATGTGCTGCAGAGGTGTAGGAGCACGTGTAGGGCTTTGGATGAGTGGAAGGATGGATGGAAGGAAGGACGGAAGGATGGATGGATGGACGGATGGACGGGTGGGTGGGTGGAAGAATGGATGGATGGAAGGATGGAAGGACGGAAGGACAGATGGAAGGAAGGACGGAAGGATGGATGGAAGGAAGGATGGAAGGAAGGACGGAAGGATGGATGGACGAAAGGAAGGAAGGAAGGAAGGAAGGAAGGAAGGAAGGAAGGAAGGAAGGAAGGAAGGAAGGAACAATGGATGGATGGACAGACACAGACACAGATGTCCCTATGGGGTGACTGCTAAAAAAAACCAAAGACTTGGGTTTGGGCCGGGAGTGGAGGTTGCCACTGTGCAGCTCCGTGTCATAGACCTGGACCAGGAGGGAGTGGGAGTGTCTCGGTCATTGTTCCAGCCCAGACTATCCCCCTGGACAAGAGACAAAGGTCTGCTGTCCCTGGAGGTGACACCTTTCTTCTCCTGGTGTCAGACGGGATTTCGTCCAGGTTGAGACAGACAGGGAGAGAAGAAATGCATTTTTCATGGGAAGCACACAGGTAGCCACAGCTGGATGGGCTGGAGTAGCTTTTTTAGGACGATGTCTCCATTCTGGTGTCCCAAGGAAAATGGGCCAACCAAGACGACACAGGCAGAAGATGCCTCTCAAGGCTGGCACAAGGAGGTGGCCAAGGGGACAGTAAAAAGAGGGCTTTGGGAAGGTCCTGGATCATCCATGATGGACCCTTACCCCAAATACCACAAGGCTGAGGGGAGGACGGGGGACATGCGTCCCTGGCATAGAAGAAGCCAGATGTGGGCAGGCTCTGGCTACTGGCTGCTCCTATTGTTTTTGGGAGGGCGGAGATGTCCCCATTGTTCTCCGGGGGGGCAGGAGGGGACCTCAGTTGCTCTGACCCGTGGTGGCTGTTGGCGCTTCTCCATTGCCTGGGGACCATGAGCAACTCCCAGCTGTCCTCCATGGGGGACAGTGGGGACAGCTTCATTGTCCCAGGGGGACTGGGTGGGGTGCTGAGACTTGAGCAAATTTGGGCCTAAAATGGCCAAAGAGGACTGCCTGTCCCAGATTTGGGGTTGGGGCAGGAAGGGAAGAGAGAGAAGGGCCTCTCTCTGGGGACCGTTAACTGAAGCCTTCAGCCCAGCCCTGAGGGTGGGAGAAACCCAGAGGGAGGGGACAGGGCAGGGGGGGTTGCAGCAACAGGAGACCTCGAGGCTGTGGTTCATCCTCATCCCCATCCCCGTCCAGGCGGAGAAGACCAAAACTGTGGGAGCTGGAAGAGGTTTCCAGGAGCAGGACATGTTTCATGGAGGCACATGGCGGGAGCTCGGGTTGGTGGCTCTGGGGCTCAAAGCGTGGGATGCACCGAGCACCCCAATGGCACCCTGGGGTGAAACCTTCCCCTCGGCTCCCGAGCAACCCTTCTGCAGCCCCAGGACTTGCTGCTCTGCAGATCCTCTGACAAAATTTGGCTTAATATGGGCAATTGGTAAAATGTGTCCCTAAGAAGCAAAGAGCAAGGAACGTCAAACGCAGCCGCCGTTGGGAAGAGAACAGTTGCAGTTATCTGGAGCTGGAGTTTTGCCAGTAAATTTTTTCTTCTTGTTTCTCTTGGCTTCACTTCATCTCAGTTCTCTCTTCTCTTCTCTTCTCTTCTCTTCTCTTCTCTTCTCTTCTCTTCTCTTCTCTTCTCTTCTCTTCTCTTCTCTTCTCCTCTCCTCTCCTCTCCTCTCCTCTCCTCTCCTCTCCTCTCCTCTCCTCTCCTCTCCTCTCCTCTCCTCTCCTCTCCTCTCCTCTCCTCTCCTCTCCTCTCTTTCTCCTTTCCTCCTTTCCTTTCCTTTCCTTTCCTTTCCTTTCCTTTCCTTTCCTTTCCTTTCCTTTCCTTTCCTTTCCTTTCCTTTCCTTTCCTTTCCTCTCCTCTCCTCTCCTCTCCTCTCCTCTCCTCTCCTCTCCTCTCCTCTCCTCTCCCTCTCTTCCCTTCTCTTTCCCTTCCCTTCCCTTCCCTTCCCTTTCCCTTCCCTTTCCCTTCCCTTTCCCTTCCCTTCCCTTTCCCTTCCCTTCCCTTTCCCTTCCCTTCCCTCTCCTCTCCTCTCTCACTCCCTCTTTCTCCCATTTCTCCCTTTCTCTCTCTCCCTCCTTTCATTTTCTTCTCCAAAGAGGCCGCAATGCACCACAGGAAATAAATCGCCTTCTTCACCTTCGGTGGGCTCTGCCTGCCCAAAAGCTGCCTCAGAATTCCGAAATTCGCCTAAAAAAGCCGAGGCGAGCATCCCCAAAAGTCACGGTTTTGCTCCAGCTAATCCAGAGCAGCCAATTAAACGAGCTTGATAACTCTTAATTAAATTCCCCCGACCACTTATCCTTATCTGCATGCAAATATGCATGTATATATACATAACCACAGGCATAGCCGTAAATACACATATGCATCTGTGTAGGCATAGATCCTTTTATCCTTACGTCTCTGGCTGTATACAGCGGAGGAGGAAAAGAGGAACAAATCGTCTTTAAATTGCTCAACTTCCCTTTCATGAAAATTATTCCTGCCCCGGAATGAAGAGAAATCAGTGTGCCGGGTTGCTCACCATTAAATGCGTGGGAGATGCGGGATTTGGGTCTTTTTGGGGGGGGTGTGTGTGCCAAGGGTTCTTTGAGGGGGTAAATGACCTCTCCTGAGCCAGTGGCTGGGGGGGTCAGGGCTGGAGGAGGCAGAAGCAGCCTGGGCTGGAGCTCAGAGCATCCTCCACCCCTCCCCGGGGCTCTGGGGCGGGGGGGGGGGGTGTGTGTTTAAAACCTGAGGCTCGGTCCGTAATCTTTTTTTTCTTTCTTTTTTTTTTTTTTTTTAATTTTCCCGGGGAGAAACGGCAGATTTGCGGATTGTAACACCTCAGTGCCAGTAATCCCCCTCCTCACCCCCATCGGCTGAAGGAGGGGTGCAGAGCACCCGGGCTGGTGGCCACCGTGGCGTGAGCGTGGGCCACCAAAGGCGAGGTAGAAAAAAAAGAAAAAAAAAAACCAAACAAAACCCTACCTTTTTATGTTTAATTTGTGGGACCGTTCCGGCCCATGGGAGGCTCCTGCAGGCGCGGAATGCGGGTTTATCGAAATAAAACACTTTTAGCCCGTAGTTTCCTTATCTTAACGCGGTCCGGCTGTAAAAATTAATTCGGGAGAAAACCGAATTCATGTATTTAGCCTCCTAAATCTGCACCTACGGCATAAAACGGGGGCTTTAATCTTATTTTGGGTTTGTTTGGTTTGGTTTTGTTGGTTTTTTTCTTAATTATTATTATTATTAACGATAGAGTTTGCCTTCAAAACGCCCAGCTCTCAACAGCTCCGATTTTTTTCCTGGAAAACCTCGAATCCTCCCGAAATCCCCGTGCGTTTCCCAGGTGCTTGGCACATCCTTGGAGCCTTTGCAGCGTCGCATGAGCAGAAAAAAAAAAAAACCAAGAAAAAAAAAAAAAACAAACAAAAAAAAACCCTCTTTGCAAGAAGGAGCAAACCCAGGAGTTTGCAATAACCTCAAAGCACGACTGGAAAAATAACGCAGAAATATTTAGGTGGGATTTGGAAGGAGGAAAAACACAATTTTAGCGGTAAATATTTGGAGCCCAGAACTCTGATACAGGCCGGTAACTGGCATTTATGTATTTGGCAGCCAACAATGCGAGCAGAGAAAGAGCAACTCGGTGGGGAATGAATCCCGGTGCCTAAAAATGTCCGATTTCGTGAAAAAAATAAACCCGATCTGCAGAAGGGACCCGGCTGGGAATTTGCCCTCCACGCCTCGGCTTTGGCCGCAGACCAGGAAAGGAGCTGCCTTTGAAAGAGCTTTGCAAAATACCAAGGGAAATGTTTCTTGCCCACTTAAAAAAAAAAAGGGGGGGGGGGGGGAAATACGTTTTTCCCGTTATTTTTCGCTACAGCTGCCCAAGGGGCGAAAGGAAAGTGAGAGAGGAAATAACTTAAGGAAGATGTCAAAGCAATAGCGGGGATGACACCCAGGGAAAATCGCTTTCGTCCACGAAACTTATGCGCATTTTTGATTTGAACACTCGAGAACAGGTTCTCTGTTATTTTTAGATAGTGAATCCATGGATCTGCATAGATAAAACCTGGTTTATAGCCGGGATTTTTCCAAAGGTCGACCCTTTTACCCTCAGATCTTCAGGTGCTGTTACCACAAGCCTTGCGAGGATGGATGGAAAGAAGAAATCGGAGGAGACCGGTCCCCAGCATAAATTTTATGTTGGGTTGGTTTTTCCTCCCCCCCCCTCGTAAATAGCTCCAGGAGGTATCCAACTCATAAGAAACATTTACATATAATGATATGATATTACGAAAGGTTAATCTAACGTGGGGTAATCACTGCAGAAGCCACTCAACCACTTTCTTTCCCATCGCCAACACACTCCCAAGAGCTGCCTGAAGTTCCCACCTCCTCTTCCCGGTAGTCGGGCTGAAATATCTATTACATTCCCCATTTCTCTTCCTTTAATTTCTCACCTGGTGAATATTTTAGAGCGATTTAGCTCCAGAATTAAATCCTTGACAGGGGAAGGTGAACGCTTTGACTCCCCACCCGATCTGCAAGGAAGAACAGGGGATAAATAGAGTCCTAAAGAGTTGAGGAGCTCAAACGTCCCCGTGTGAGACACCAGGCGTTATTTAAAGGCCATAATTACGTATTCCTCATTGGAAAGACACAACCTGCCATCGGACTTTCAAAGCGAGCTGTGGGGAAGAAGGAATATAAAGCACGTCTGCAATTATTTTGCAGGAAGATTTGATAAGTGACTCTTTTGGTGGGGTGGGTTTGTTTGTTTGTTTGTTTCGGCTTTTGTTTTTGAGCACAAGGAGTAACATTGAATTAATTGGAAGGTAAATAAAACGCGAAGTATCTCTGAGGGCTTCAGCATCCCTCCCAGGCAGCGCTGCAAACTTGGTTTTCTTTTCGGGATGGACACGTAGGAACCGACATCGCCCCGGTGGGGAAGATGGACTGGAGAAAAGGGCTGTAAGGGAGCGTCTTAGACATACATTTATGGTATATAGTGGGTATAGAATATACAATAATTGCATAGAGAGGTGGAGGGATGTAGGGATGAATGTAGGAAGGGATGGATGGAGGGAGGGAGGGAGGGAGGGAGGGATGGATGGATGGATGAAGGGATGGAGGGATGGAGGGATGGAGGGATGGAGGGATGGAGGGATGGAGGGATGGAGGGATGGAGGGATGGAGGGAGGGAGGGAGGGATATGTCACACGCACCCTGCTTGGCTCCCGGTTTGACCTACACAACACACTGGCAGCCAAACACTCTAAATAAATAAAGTTTGATTTTTATATACGGGCTCGCCGCTAATTTGGCGAGGAAGAAACCAGGCGGCTCCCCCCTCCTTCTCCTGCCTCCAAAGCGCGCTGCAGATCTGTGGAGATGGGGAAAGGGGGGGGCGGGGAAAGGGCTCCCCAAGTCAGGGGTCCCGAGGGGGTGGGGGGGGGCAGCATCCCCCCCCGCGACGGGCAGGGGGGGACCCTCACTTGAGCGAGTCCCTGCGGGTCCGTCCCTGCGTGGGTCACCGCGGCTCCACTCGGGTCTGGGGCGGGGGGGGGGGAAGCTGTGGGTGCTGGTGGCTCCCATGAGAATCACCCCGCCACCACCCCTCCCCCTGCCGAAATTTCACTTAATCCCGCAAACGGAGCTGTCAACCTCAACGCCAAACCTCTTCCAACCCAAAAAATTGATATAAAAGAGAAAAAAACCCACATTTTTGCTCCGTTTACCCCCCCAGCGGGCCCCCGCTCCGCCCTAACCCCGCAGAGCAGGATGAATCCTCACCCCAACACACACTATGTAGGAAAAAAACAGACACAATTTCTTTGGGAGATCTTTTGAAGATAAACCTCCTTATTCAGAGGTTCCCAGGAGCAAAATTTTAGCCATTCCCCGACTTTTTTTTTTTAGCAGCTCAGCAGACACAAACCCACCCCCAGACCCCCCCTTCTCCCCCCGCTCCTGCCTCCCCCCGCTCAGTTGTAGCTGTCCCCGAGGAAGACCCTGCTTTACGCACTTGCCTTTTAATGCCGAAAAGCCAATTATTTTTTTCTTCGGCTTGAAAGGCACATGCTCAGGGGAGGGGAAAAAAAAAAACCACGAGGAGGGTTTTTCTCCACGTGTTTGAGGAGGGAAAAAGCAGAGAGGAGCTGTGCGGGTCACCCGCGGCACGCCAGAGCCCGAGAAAGCCTTGGCGGACAGGGGGGGAAACCACTTTTTTTTTTTTTTTTTTGACAATAATAGAGTAAAAGCCTTTTTTCGCCCCTTTTTCACCCAGTGTAGCATTAAAATACATCTTGCTGGTGCTTTGGGTGCGCTCGGAGCAGCTGAGGGTGGAAAGGCAGCAGCCCTGCCTGCGTCCTGCCAGGGTTTTTTGAGCCCATCTTTGACCTCAAAAATCCGAATTTGGGGGTTAACCTCGTGAAAGAAGAATTTCGTCAGGTTCTTGGCATTTAGGATAGACTCTGAGTATGAAAATGGAATCACTGTTATTGATCCCATGGAGGACAAATAGCCCTACCTGAGGTGGAGGCACAGTCCCACTCCTGGCTGAAAATCCAGGTTATTCCCATCCAGGCGGATAAAGATGCTGCAAAAAAAAGCAAAACGGCCCATCCCACACACAACCCGCACACGTTTTGGGGGAAAACACAGTCATTTCAGCCTCACTCTTGCCAAGGTGGAGTCGTGCATCGCTTTATTTCCCTAAGCATCTCTTCTCCTTTAAAATCCAGCCCAGCAAATAATAATGTTTGGAACAGGCTGGGATCTCTCCATTTACCAAAACAACAAAAAAAATGTTTTTCGAAGAGAAACATCGGGCTTTTTTTTTTTTTTTTTCCATTTTCTTGCTTCTTTGCTTATTGCATACATATTTTCCCTAGCTAATGCTTAATAAATCCCAGGTTTTCCAGAGAGGGATCCACTTCTCCCATCACTATGTTGCTTGGAAAGGGAGATTGCATCGCTCTCCTCCACTCTGCGTGAACGTGCGGGCATCGGAGGTGCCTATTCACCATTTATATTCCTTTATTTAATATAAACCCCCAGTTTGGCAAACACAGTTCATTTAAGTTCAGCTTCTACCTCTGGAAATGAAACTCTGCAGTGTTTTGCGTCCGAAAACGTGAATAAACTTGGCAAAGAGCTCCCGCTCGTCCCTCTCAATCGCTCCAAGCAGCTCCGAGGGATGAAATATTTGGACGTCAAGTGGACCAAGAAGTAAATAGTTGGGGTGGGAGAAGGGGAGAAACAGCCTCGAACACACAGCGCTCATATAACTGGGTCTGAATAATATTTGGCAAGAGAAAGGAGGTTTCTTACATTGGCCTGGTGTTGGTCTCCGTCCTTCCAAACGCAGCTTGAGTTAATTCGGTACCAGGAGATGGGGAAGAAAATAACCCCGGGTGGCTGCAATCCCACGGCCAAAAAAGAAAAAAAAATAAAAATAATAAAAAAGAAAGAAAAACCTCTATTTTAGAGCACGTAGAAATAAAGAAATAAAAGCACTTTTGGAGGGGAGGGAAAAAACAAAGCCTCATCCAAAGCTCTGTTAAATCACCTGAGCGTGCCCGGCTCCTCTCCCTCTCTCTCTCCCCGAGAATATGAAGGCAAAAAAAAAAAAAAAAAAAAAAAAAAAAAAATGATGAGAAGCGCTAATTGCGCTCTCCAGACCCACTTTGTTGACACCAGCCGGACCAAATGGCCCCCTTTTCTTTTGTCAACGCTTCAGGCGACCTTCTGTTTTAACTTGGAATTGAACTTGGACTTCCGACCAGACAGGGGCCCTAAATTGAGGCAGATATTTTATTTGTCTGTCTCTGGATCGCTGAGTAAGAAGTACCTATTGCACCGGGCCAGCGTGGAAATAATAACAATAATTAACGGTGGGGAATTGCCAAGAGCTGGGACATTCCGCAGAGGCTGTAAAAAAAAAAAAAAAAAAAAGAAAAGAAAAGAAAAGAAAAAAAAAACCACCAACCGAAAAACCACCTTATTCGCCTCAAAATGTGTCTGTCGCCGTGCGAAGAGGCGGCGGGATGGGAGGGAGAAAAGGGGCTACGGGATTTTGGGAGCCCCCCCGACAATCTGCCACGTCCCCGCCTTGTCACCCCCGGGTGAGATGAACGGGACCAAGAGATATTTAGCCCTTTCCTCCTCTTCTCAACTTCAGCACGGGTTTTTAGGGGGGAAAGAAGGGGACAAAAACACGGCAATAAAGCCACGGGGTTGGGAACAGCGAGGTTTGGCTTTGCAAACCCACCTCTGGCCCTGCCTTGGGAGGGGAGGGATTTTTATATATATATTTAATCCCCCCCCAACACACCCACCCTTTCGGGATGGCGAAATGCGGGGAAGACAAAGCAAAACATACAAAGGCCATCCTCAAGATTTAGGAAACCCTTTGCCACGTTGGGGTGGGGGTGCTGGAGGGAGGGCTGGCAGCGCCGTGTCTGTGGCAAAATGAAAATAAAAATAAAACCCAAGAAAAAGGCTGGGGGTCGGGTCAAAAAAAAAAAAAAAAAAAAGGCTGAGGGTGGATCCACTCCAAACAGGTTGCAGGAATCTGACAGGTTAGGAAGGAGAAAAGCCGGATCGTTTCGGGTCAGGCTCAATTCCCCCGTCTGACACCACCCGAGACGGTTTGATCCAGCCCCGGGTCTGGGGGGGGGGGGCGAGTCGGGGCGGGGGGGGTGGGGGTGGTGAGGGGAGAGTAACCCGAGAGTGTGTTTCCTCGCTGCATCTTTCCTCCTCGCTCTCTCTCTCTCTTTAAAAGCATTTAAATTACAGATTAGGTAGGGGGGTTTATTTGATGATTTTGGTTTTTTAATTCCCTGTATAAACATCGCAATTGAAGGGGGGGGTGTGTGTGAAGAATTGGTGACAAACTGGGACAAATGCAAGTCTGATGGGAAACCTTTAATTTTTTTTTTTTGTCCCTTTTTTGAGGGTTTTTTGGTTTTTTTTTTTGGATGCAATGCGTCAAGGCGGAAAAAACCTGTATTTAATCTTCTTTTCCTGCGCTATTTCGGGCATTGCTTTTGCAAGAACGCTGCTAAGGCTTGGCCACAGCAGCCTCCCTGGTTGTATTAATTCAGAAATGAGCTGAACCAGGGATGTCAGGATTTATTTTTCTCTCGAAAAGAAAAAAAAAAAATAAATAAAAAATAAATAAAGGCACGCAAAGTTTTGGAAAAGAAATCGGGTTTGGTTTTTATTTATCCAAAGCACATTTTGAACAAAGCCTGGGAAAGCTTTCCTTGGATTCCTCTGCAAGAATATGAGATCTAGTGGAATAGGGTTGGGTTTTGTTGTTTTTTTTCTTTTCTTTTTTTTTTTTTTCACTAAATTGGTACTCCAGTGGGAAAATTGTATGTTGATCTCAGATTTTCTCATACCACGGGGCTTTAATTTCCCTGAGGGTTCAAAAGCTAAAATTCCCCTCCTTGATTCCCCCCCCTAAAAAAAAAAAAAAAAGGAAAAAAAATGGAAAAGCAACTTTTCTTTCCAAATCTAGGTAGGGATTTTTCTGTGCATCATGTTTTAGAGCCACTTAGGGCGGCTGGAGCCGATTTTCCTTCAATAAAACTCATACCTTGGCCATTTTCCTTTGTATGTGAGATCTCTGGAGGTGGGAAGAACCATAAATACGGGTTTTCCTCCAGAAAATGGTCCATCGAGGGGGGATTTCTACACCTTTCGGACAACAATGAGGGGGGAAAGGGGGGGAAACAAGGTTTTAAAAGGGAAAATTATAAAAATGGAAAGAAAAAGACCCGTATTTCGCAAATCTGCGGTGAATTATTTTTGTTTTCCCTAATTGAAATGAAGGATTTGCCTTTATTCTTTATTGTCATCCAGCCCGTGTTGTTTCGTTTGGTTTTTTTTTCCCCCCCCTCCCCAGGATGTGTGGGTAATAAAAAGGGATTTTATCATAGAATTCCACAGTTGATTAACGCTATTTTGGGGGAGATTTCCCTGGCCTGGGGACGCAGCGCTTGACTTTGAGCCCCGTTAGATGGGCACGAACGTTGCTCTCTAGGTGTTTGGCCACAGAAACGTCCGGATTTTCTGGGTAATAGTTTACCTTCACACTTTTGGGGCAAAAATCCCTCTTTTTTGGGAGTTCGCCTTCAATACCTACAAGTCAAATTAGCTTTTTAACAAACGCAATACATTGATAACCTCAATGTCTCCGGCTGCAAACACGCGTTCACCTGCAAAACTCTGTCCAGCCCTAAAATTCCGTGGTGTTTTTTGTTGGGTTGGGTTTTTTTTTTTTTCTTTTTAAAGGGGAGGGTGGCAATAAAGAAAATGGCTGATTTAAAGGAGAGAGGGTAGAAAAATGCCTTAAAAACCAGCACTAAATTGCTGGAGAGAAGGTAATGAGAAACAACTTTTTTGCAAAGTAGAAGAGCCGGACACCGCAAGGATATTTATTTTTGATTTTTTTTCCACCCCCATGGACTCGGAAATTAATCTATTTCTCTCTTCCTTTCCAGAGCTGGAACACAAATAAAGAAATAAATCCTAAATTTCTTCCAGGGTCTGTCTTCAAGGAGGCAGAGAAAGGGAAGGGGAACCCGGCAAACCCGTACTCGTCTTCAGGAGGAGAAAATTCAGCTTCTTTCTTCTCGGAGCCGCCTGTAGACGGAGAGGGAACCGCTCCCTGCAAAAATATCCATATAAAACCTTTTTCCGGAGCAATCTGCAAGCCTAGAGCCGGGCATGAGGATGAGAAGGAATTTATAAGTCAATATGATTTGACATCCGTCGACTTTCCCTGTTTATTTCCCTAATTTTAAAAATAATCCTGAAAAGGTGATGCTGCGAGGATGGTGTGGGAGCGATGCGGGCTCTTCGAGTCTTTTTCTATAAATGCACAATCAGGAATATTATCCTTTAAGAAGAGCTTGTGGGGGGAAAAAATGCTATTAAAAAAAAAAAAACAACCCCAACCAACCTAACGAAAGGCTCTCACATCTGCTCTTATTTCTAATTGCTCCTTCCCCTCTTCCTATTTTTTATTTATGGGTACCACTTTCTTAAGCGCTTCCACATTTTGGTAAGTGCAAACATCCCTGCGCTGGTTTGGGTTCATTACCCCACCCGCCATCGCCGGGAGAGCCGCCCTCCAAAGCTGCCAAATGATAAGAAACGCTCCAAAAAAAAAATGACCAAATGAGCCATTTTTGAAATGAAATCCTTCCATTTCCGAGCTGAGGGTTGTTTTGCACATCGACCCTCTTCCTCCTTTCCCAGCCGCGGACCCTTCCCCGAGGAAAGCACCGGCTTAAATGTGATCTTTCTCCTCTGTTACCTCTAGAAGACAACCTTTTTCTCTTGTTTCCTTCTCTTTTTCTCTTTTTTCCCTCCTTTTCTCCTTTTTTCTCTTTTCCTCCTTTTTTCCCTATTTTTATTTTATATTTTTAATCTCTTTTTTCTACATTTATCTTTTTTCTATTTTTCTCTTTTTTTTTCTATTTTTCTCTCTTGGGTTTTTTCCCTCTTTTTATCTTGTTTTTTCCTCTTTTTTCTCTTCTTTTCTTCTCTTTTCCCCTCGCTTCCGCCCCCTTCCCTAATTTTCCGCTTGCAACCCGCGCTAACCCACCGAATTACAAAATCCAATGTTTCATTAAACCCCTATTTCCCCGGGAAGCGAAGGGGAAATGCCCTTCCCCAAACCTGCCAGCGCGAATTTGCTGTTATTTTTGAATTTATCGTGGCGTCTGCCTTCCTCGGGGCTCCGACCTCCGCACCGAGCGCTGCCCGCTCCGCTCCGCGCATCCCCCGCTCCGCCTCTATTACCCTTACCATAAATCTTTGCATTTTTAGCATTTAATCCCCTTCCCACGCCGCGCAGATAGGACATATGCTACAAAATGTTAACTACTTCATAAAAATTAAAGGCGAAAAAAAAAAAATAGAGGGCTGCTGGGGGATGGAAGGGTGGGTTTTTTTTTTTTAGTTGAGCTCCCCCCGTCCCTTCCCCCCGACGTGGCGGACACCCGGCTTTAATTTACGCATTATTTCTTGCTCGGCTTCTTCCATCGGCCCTCCCGAGCCATGTGGTTCTTGGGATGCTTCTGCTGGGTGATTTCTGGGTGGATTCACAGCAGTTTATGGAATTCAAAGGATGTGGGCACGGGTTTTATTATTTTTATATTTATTTTATTTTATTTTTTTATTTTATTCCATTCCATTCCATTCCATTCCATTCCATTCCATTCCATTCCATTCCATTCCATTCCATTTTATTCCACTTTATTCCACGTCATTCCACTTTATTCCACTTCATTCCGTTTCAATTTTTAATTTTATTTTATTTTTAATTTCTTTTAATTTTTTAATTGCATTTACTTTCTTTTATCCCCTGTAATTCCGTTTTATCCCATTTTCTTCTATTTTATTCCATTTTCTTCTATTCCGTTTCATTCAGCTTCCTTTCATTTCATCTCCTTTCACTTCTTTTTCCTGATTTTCATCCCACACACCCCCCCACCCCTGTCCATCGCAACCTTTTCCAATTCCCACTTTTAAACCCAAGTCGAAGCCCCTGGAAGGTGCCCCCGAGGCCTCATCCCTGCATTCCCCCCCCAAAGGGCTCAGGGGGACCCTCTCGGGCTCCTTCGCCTTGAACTTGGACTTCGACGGCTCTTGAACACGCCGAAAATCCGCCCTCGGCCGCGGAGAGCGGGGCAGGTTGACTACGGGGTCCCTTTGCCGGATTTGGGGAGTTTTGTGGCTTTTTTTGCTTTTTCCCAGCTTTTTTTTTTTTTTTTTTTTTTGCCATCAGGAAGAGGAAGAGCTGGGGGGCGAAGGGCCCCACGGGGCGGGGGGGGGGGGGGAGGTTTTACCCCCAAACCCAATAGCACCGAGGGATGGGGTTGGGATTCAAGGGGGTCACAGGCGGCGCGGAGGGGGTGTCCCACAGGGAGGGGGCGACAGGGACAGGCGGGGACCATCTGGAGGCCCCCTCAGAGGACTCCACTCCCCATGGCACACCCCCCCCCGAAAAACTGGGGGGAGAAATGCAGCGCTCACTTCCCCCCTTATAGGCTAAGGCGCTAAATTCCTTAAAAAATAGAATTCTTTCCACTTTTCCCTCTATTTTTGGAGGTGCTGGAGACCTTTGACCCCCCCTCTTTCCCTTAAGAACCCCTCCCCTGGGGGTTTCTCGAGGGTTGCGAGCCCCCCCCCCCCCCCCCCGGTGTCCCCCATTCCCATCCCTCCCAGACAGCAACCTGCCATTTTGCCATTTTTCCCCCCAATTCCGTGGCAGCGAGGCCCCGGTTTAAGAACTAATTCCCCTTTTTACAAACCTTCACAAATCAGACTGGACCGACAGAATCCCCCCATGTCCCCCCCCCCCCCCAGCATCCCCGGCTTTGTTCCTATCCCACATTTCCCTGAAATATTCATCACCGAACTATTAAATATCAATACCCACCCCCCCCCCACGTGTACTAAGTGGGGGAAAATCAAGTTATTTTGGAGTCTGGCATAAAAATGGGGGGGGAGAAGAAGTTTAGGCAGAGTTTTTGCTTTTTTTGAAATTTTTTTATTGGGGGGGGAGAGCACCTTGCGAAGGAAAAAATAGTCAAAAGGTTCCGCCCGCCAAAAAAAAAGGGGGGGCGGGGGGGAATGGGATGTTTTTTGGCTCTCCCCCTCGAAGAGTCATTTCCCCTTGAAATATCGCGGGTGGGGGCTGATCCTGGTGTGCCCCCCCCCCGCCCCCGCCGCGTATATTGCTTAGAGCATCCTTCCCCCACGCCGAAACACGGAGGGGGTGGAATCCTTCCAGGGAAAGCAACTGTGTCCCGTGTCCCCCCCCCCCGCCCCGCGTTGTGCGTGGGGACACGCCGGCGGGGGGGGAAAACGACACAGGCTTCGTCCCACCGCAACCGACACGCGTGGGCCCCCCCGCCACGGGCGGCTCTTTGTGCCGAACGCTTCCCCCCCCCCACCCCCGCCCCGTCGGGGCGGGGGTGTGTGGGGGTGAGGCGGTGGGAGGGGGGGTCACCCCCCCAACCAATGAAGGTGTCGGTTGGGTGACGTGGGCGGGGACACGTCGGGGCGGGGGGGGCGTGGCCGCGGCGGATTTCTTAATGAAGCGGCGGCGGCGCGGCGGGCGGCGCATGCGCGCGGGGGGCCGATATGTTGGGGGGGTCGCGGGGCGGCGGGGCGCGGCGCGGAGCTTCCCCCGACGGCGGCGGCCGAGGAAGAGGAGGAGGAGGAGGAAGGGGAGGAAGACGAGGAAGAGGAGGCGGTGGTGGCGGCAGCCGGAGCAGCTCGGCATGACATGACGGCACCGCTCGGGCTCCCCCCGCGCTGGCCCGACGGCCTCGCCTGCCGCTGCGAGGACGCCCCGCGGGAGAAGAACCGCATGGAAGGGCTGGGGCACTGCCGGGAGATGATGCCCCACGCCGGACTCGCCGTCCCCACCGCCCCACCGCCCCCACCGCCGCCCCAGGGAGCCGCTTACGCCGAGCTGGCGGCTGCCGAGCCCCCCCGGCAGTGCCCGTCGGGGGCGGCTTCCAGCGCGGCGCTGGGCTACGGTTACCCCTTCGGGGGGGGCTACTACGGCTGCAGGTTGTCCCACTCCCACGGAGTCAACTTGCAGCAGAAACCCTGCGCCTACCACCCCGGGGAGAAGTACCCCGAGGCCGGCGGGCCCCTACCCGGCGAGGAGCTGCCGTCGAGGGCCAAAGAATTCGCCTTTTACCCCGGTTTTCCCAGCTCCTACCAGGCGGTCCCTGGCTATTTGGACGTGTCGGTGGTCCCGGGGCTCGGTGGTCACCCGGAACCGAGACACGACGCTTTGCTTCCCATGGAAGGTTACCAACACTGGGCTCTTTCTAATGGCTGGGATGGGCAAGTGTACTGCTCCAAAGAGCAATCCCAGTCCGCACACCTCTGGAAATCACCTTTCCCAGGTAGGCTGCTCCGGGAATCGGCGTGTTCGTCTGCTTCCCCACCGCCAGCTCCCACCGGAGGTGTGGATGTGCGTGTGTGCGGATGAGTGTGCATATATATATATATATATACACATACATATACATATACAGATAGATACGTGTATGCCTGTATATGTAATTAAAGGGAAAGAAATGGCTCTGGAATGCCTCCTGTGCAAGGCAATGTGTATGAACATGTATGGGAAAGAAGGTGAAGCAATCATTTCTGAATCAAAATACACGCCGTGAGCTTGCTTGGAAAGTAACTTTGCCGTTTAATTCTTCCCTTTCTTCTCTCCTCCTCCCTCTTGTTGCCTCACCTAAAGAGCGTCTCTCGGTGCCTTTCTCTTCATTTCCGCCCCCCCCCTCCGCTTGTCGCTTCTCTAAGCGCAGAAAGCTTAAAAAGGCAAAAAAAAAAAAAAAAAAAAAATTAAAAACCTTTCTCTAGTGGTTCGGTCGAATGAGAAGTGTCGGGGGCTGGGACGGTAAATCATATCACAATTACACACAATTATAGGAATAGGTGTCAAGTGACAAATGAATCTCTTTGGAGGGGAAGGAGGGAGGCAGAGGAGTGGGGGGCGGCGGGGCTTCTCCGCCGGATCAGGCGGGCATCCCGCCCGACTGACAGCCCGCAGGCAGCCGGGGGAGGGGTGGGGCAAAACCCCTCCTTGGAGCATCTTTTAGCCCGGCAAATCCCTCGATAAAAATCCCTTCTCATCGTGCTCCCACCGGGCCCGGCCGGCTCCGTGCCCCGACGGCAGCGGGGGGAGGAAGGTGATGGTAGGTGCTGCCTCCCGGTGCCTCTCCCCAGCCTCCCCCCAGCCCCAGCGTTGGGTGGGGAAGGACGCAGGAGCCAGCGGGGGAAATAATCACGATAAAAGGGGCGGGGGGGGGGGGGGATGCCCTACAGCATCCTGGAGAGAGAGAGGGGACAGGTCGCGTTAGTTCTTTGTAGGAGGCGATGGAGGGGACACATCGGTTTCTTTATTTTCCTGCTTCGGGACAAAGAGGGACGGAGGAATGGGCTTTCCCGGGAGCTTTGCGGGAGCGGGGTGGGGGGGCATTGGGGATGCATTCTTGCCTGCATGATGGGTGTGTGGGGTTTTTTTGGGGGGGTCCTTCCTTTCAAGCTGTATTTGGGGGAGCTGCCGCCCTCACCGCTTTCTCTCGCCATCGGCTGCGGCTCTGGTGAGTCCCCCTGAAGGAGATTCCTGCCCCCCACCACTGGCCTTTGCGGCACCCTCAGCACCCCCAATTCCTCCCCCCACCCTCCAAAGAGCCGATCGCCCCCAAAACTCCCCCAGAAGCTCCCCAATTAACTCCTGTCAGCCATAATTGGGGCTGCGCTGCCTGCCGAGGAGAGCTCGCCTCCATCTTCCTCCTGCAGCCAGCTGGGTCACACCTTTGCGGCGAGGAGCTTTGTCGCCCAGGTCACCCCACAGACACGCACTCTGGCAGGGGGCTGGGGCTGCCGGAAAGCCTGGGGGGAGCTTTTCCACCCCCCAGTACCGACAGAGCAGGGGTGAGGATGCTCCCCGCATCCCTGCTGAACCCACTCCCCATGGCAAAGCACAGAGCATCTCTCCCTCCTCACTCCCCCAAAAGCCACTGGAGGGGGGGAGGAATGGGGTTATTCTTGTTGGGTTTGCCCACCCCCACCCCGAGGGGCTTCTGGGCTGCCCCAAGCCGGCGGGGGGGGTTGGGGTGCGGAGGATTCTCTTGTCTCTGCAGCGGGTTCGGGGGTGCTCATCTGCGGGGAGCCCCGGGAAGGCTTGCTGATGGGGAGGGGGCAAAAAAAAAGGGAGGGGGCGACAGGAAAGGAAAGAAAGAAATAGGGGAGAAGGTCCAGATATTGTCCCAAATCTCTCCGTTTGGAAGGTCCCTTTGATTACCCGCAAGCATCAGTCAGCGGCTTGACTGGATGCTCCTTGTTTATCAGCATGGACAGTGTCGCCAAGAAAAACAGGCTTTCACCACGTGAATTGTGGATATTATGTTATTATTACTATTATTATAGCATTATTCCTCTCGCTGGGTGCATTTTCTGCCTGCCTTGTCTTCCCCCGCCCCCTTTCTCCCCGTTCCTCTTCGCTCGCATTCCTCCACTCTTCATCCTCCTTTTTCCCCCCCTTTCTTTCTCTCCCCGATGTGCAGAAATTCCCAATCCGCGCCTCGGGGTGCTGTAACCCCCCCATTCCCCTCTTCCCCTTTTTCCCTCTTCCTTATGGGTTTTTTTTTTGTGTGTGTTTTTGTTTAAATCCAGACGTGGTCCCCTTGCAACCCGAAGTCAGCAGCTATCGGAGAGGACGGAAAAAAAGGGTTCCATACACCAAAATCCAGCTGAAGGAGTTGGAAAAGGAGTACGCGGCCAGCAAATTCATCACCAAAGAGAAGAGGAGGAGGATTTCGGCCACCACCAACCTGTCCGAGCGCCAAGTGACTATCTGGTTCCAAAACCGGAGGGTCAAGGAGAAGAAGGTGGTGAGCAAATCCAAGACAGCGCATCTCCACCCCACCTGACAGAGGATGACTTTGGAGGAGTAAAAGGGCAAGGAAAAGGAAGCAAGAAGCGTAAATATTTATCTGGTAGTTTGTATGATAACATCATCGGCACTCTGCTGATTCCAAGTCATTATTTAAAAAAAAAAAAAAAAAAAATCGACATTCGCAAATGCACACGCGCATCCCCCCCAAAAAATACCCACCGACCGCATCTTTGATTTATCCCCCTGCCCCGCTCTGACTGTGAACGCCCCCCAGTTTTGCTCTGAGAAATCCCTCGGTAAGGTTAAACTGTGTATATTTTTAAAAGAAAATAATAATAAGCTAAGAGTGTAGTTACGTTAAAGGAGAGATGAAAGCGGAATGTCGCCCCGTAACGCTGTATAGTCCGACCCCCCCTCGCCAGACTTTCATATCTCGGGCCATTTCACCCACCGATGTATAAATGTATGGAGAACCTATGGCAAAGTTGCATCACAACGTATTTTCTCGGCGCTAGGGACCGAAAATAAGAAATAAGGCTGCTATTGTGGGAAGAAAACCATTGCTCGGTATCGCTTAAATATCCCCAACCACTGATTTAGGTCCCACATGGAAGCGAGTTGCTGTACGAGACTATTTTGGGTATGTTCTCATGAGGGTTTCTAGATCTCTGCCATAAAACTGGAATGTCTGTTCTCCGCTGACAAGATGGAAAATGCACAATATTGTCTTTGGGGTTTGTTTCTTTCCCTCTTTAAACCGGCTAATTATCGACAGTGTTCTTTGGATATGTAAAAGCATCTTTTTTTTTTTTTTTTTAATGTCTTGTATATGTATATAATATTGTGGTGTCCAGATGATAATGTACCGACTGCAGATGACATTTCTTAAAAATAAATATCTTTTTTTTGTTGTTGTTTTGCCTTGAGGAGAGGCTCTTTGTGCACCTCTTTGTAGCCCCTGTGCCTCTCCCATCCCTCCCTCCAGCCGCCTCCTCTCCCCACCACCGCAAATACAGCCCGGGCAGGAACCTCCGCAGAGAAAGGATGAAAAAAAAAGGGGGGAAATCCGGCAATTTTGGGCAGAAACCGCTTAATGAGGGGCTCCACGGAAGATGCGAGGGGCTGGTGCGTGTCCCCAAGGAGGGTTGTTCCCAGGGGGAGTAAAAAGCGGAGAAAATAGATTGAGTCAGCTGAGTGCTTTTTTTATTTTATTTTATTTTTTTAAATTTGCTTTTCCTTTTTCCTCTTTATTTTGTCCTTATTTTCCTCCTCCCCGCAATTACCCCGGGTGAAAACGCGATGACTTTCCGCAGACGCTTCTAATCTCTTTCAATCTCCCTCCCAAAGGACGCGTTTCGCCAAACCTGTTTGACTCCAGCTCCGGCCCCAGATAAAAATCTCCCAACCTGCCCTCGCCCCGCCGAGCAGCTCCGCGGTCCTCCCGGCTCCGCGCCCGCGGAACTTCCGCGGCCCCGAGCCGGCCGGGCGGCTCGGAAAGAAATACGAGAGAGGAAATTGTTTCCATAGGCGGATTACAATCTACCTTAATATCTGCTAGATTTAATCACCTCGTTAAATGATCAAAAGGGGAGGGGAAGGGGGGGAAAAAAGGCTTTTAAAGGGATGTAACCTAAAACAATATTATTGCGGGCTAAATTTGCATTGAGTGTGCGCATATATTTATGTGAGGGGGCAGATAAAGCCGGCACAAGCTGTATAAAGCTTTATGAAAAAAAAAAAAAAAAAAATTAGCGTTGGTGTCGGCAGAAATGCGCGCGTAGATGTATTAGGTGTTCGAACCGGTGCGCTTAAGTGAGTGTATATATAATATATATACACATTTATACAAGGGTATGTGCATATAACCGTGTATGTCCGTTTCTTTTTATGATCTGGGCGTCGGTATATATATATATATATATGTTACATGTATGTGTGCGAGGCTTGACGGTGTGCGTGTAATTTATATAAGTCCGGGTATTAAGGCCAGCTGTGTATCCCTATATGTGGGTCTGTCACATATACCGCATATAACAACGTATCTGTACTCTCTATATAAATTTATATATATTTACGCAAGGGCAACCCTCTACATTATCATATAAAATGGTGGGTAGACAATATGTATGCTATATATATAAATTTATTTATCCATATGCGAGTGCAAACCGCTATATTATCACACAAAGCGGCGCGTAGATCTCATTTATGGTCCGTACTGGGGTGTTTAATACGGTGTGTGTACGTATAGGGGTACCTATAGCTTTATCAATGCGTCTAAAAGGTGGATGTATAGGGTGTGCGTATGTACCGCCCCTCTCCGCGGGTCCAACGCGGTGGCAGAGTGTGCCCTATGGAGCCCAAACCACCACCAGAAACACCGGCAAAGCCCCATGTGGGTCTGGATGTTTCCCGGAGTGATCCCAAATCTCCGGAAAGGTGGGATGCTTCTTTGTCTCATTCCGGGAATGGGGAGACCCGGGGGGCTGGATCCTCTGTCCCAGCTCCCCTCTCCCTTCGGGGGGTTGGAAAAAAAAGAGGTTCCCGATTTCTGCCCCCAGTCCCTGACTTCTCCGGGTGCGCAGTTGAGGAGCGCAGAAATCCGGGAGTTGATCTGACGGTGTTCCTTGCAATCCTTTTGAAGAGCTTCGGTGTTTCGGAAGCACCGGCACAGCTTTAATTCTGATTATTTTAATTCTTTTTAAAAGACGCTCAGCTAGGAAATATCGCAAGACCTCGAGAAACCCACCGCCGCTGCAATAGCGGGATTAAATCGTCGGTAAAACCTGCCCTACCGCACGAGAGCCACGAGAATATGTGTTTTGGGTGAAAAAAAAAAAAAAAAAAAAAGAAAAGAAAAAGAAAAAAAAAAGAGCTCTTCCTTTAAAAAAAAAAAAAAAGCTTTCTGTGTGTGCAGACACTGCAATGCCTGAGAGCAACTCCAGACAAGCCCAAATCCGACATCCCGACAGCGAGCGTGTTGCTCGCTGCGCCTCTATTCTTCCTCGTTGTACCTGAATTTCACCAGTTCTGGGGGGGAAAAAAAAAAAAGTTGATGAAACTGAGGTCAATGAGGGAGGATTCTTGGCGGGAATGAGGGGATATGGATAAATACATTATTTTTTTTTTCTTTACCGATGTGGGTAATTGAGCCCAAGTTATCCTGGGAGTTTCCAATTCTGGAAGTTTTTGTCAATTGTGGGTTAATTTTGTTGGAGGGCGAGAGGGCTGCCTGGGTGTCGGTTTGTGCGTCGGTCGCTCTTTCAAATCGCGTGGGAGGAATTAAACGGGGGGGGGGGGGGGGGGGGAGAAAAGAAAAGAAAACAAACGCAAAACCAGAGAAGAAACAAGAATTTCATTCATTGCGCTTCAGGGCACCAAGGGGTTTTGATGGTCTTGGTTGGCAGATATTGACCAGCCCATGAAACCCTGCGCTCGCTGGCCATTGCCCACATTTTCTAGGATATTTTAAATATAAAAATTAAAATATCGTAATTTTTCATGGCGTCGCTGGACCCCTCCATCCTCTCCCGGGGACTGTATAACTGCCCAAGAGCCGGGAAGGTGCAGGGATGCCGGCAGGCGATGCTGAGGTGCCGGCTGGGATTTTTTTTGGGGGGTGTAGACCCCAGGGGAAGGGGACTCTGTCCCCGATGTGCTCAGAACCTCGGGGTTCAGTTCCCACAAAAGTGGGGCTGTGCCTTCCCCCGCCGCCGGGGTTGGAGTCGGGTGCGGATGGCGGCGGGGGGAGGTCAGGATTGGACCCTTCCCCTCTCCACGCGTCCACGGACACTTGGTCCTTCCTTTAATCATCGGGTTGGGTGAAAAAAACCCCACGGTTTCGGGGCTGGCGGGAGGAAAATAAAACTCACACTAAATTTTTGAGATCGATCCTTCCTGCCGATCCTAGATACTGTTGGTTTGGGTTGGTTTTTTTTCCAGAGGAAGGGCAAAATCTGATCTACAGCTCCAGTTATTTGGCCATCCAAGGGCTTTGGAGGAGGCACTTGCCTGGAGGAGAAGAAATTAAAATAAAAGTTGCGCGCACACACGCAAAACACCCGAGGAACAGCTCGTTACTTTCCTGCTGAAGCTCCGCGGGCGCGGAAGCCGAGCTTTCCCAGCCATGACCCCCCTCAGGAAGACAAATCCAATGAGTTTCTACCTTTTTTTTTTTCCCCCACTCATTTCTTCACGCCCCCGTTGGGAAAAGCCATTGGGAATCGCTCGCTTCTCTTCTCCTTGCTTATTTATCCATTGACGCCCTGCCCGTAGCTCGCTGGGTGTTAGGTCAGCAGGCCGTGACGTCACTCCTGTATTACCCTTGACCGTGACTAGGCGTTGTTTGACCTTGACATCACGAGCTGCGGGGATAATAAGCGAGGGGACCCTCACCCTTGATCTTCTCCTCGGCAGCCAGCCCCAAGCAGCTCCCGCTCCTGTTTACAGATAAACAAGGTGTTATTTGAAGTCTAGACAGGCGGGCTAATGGCCAACAATAAAGCCCTGAAAAGGAAGTTTCCCAAGTTTAGCCTTTTCTTTCCTTTGTATCGAGGACTTTGAATAACTTCCCAACCTCCGCCTTTATGGTAAAATCCCGGACAAGGGATTTCCCTCTCCCTTCTTTTTTTTTTTTTTTTTCTCCCTGCCGTTTTCTTCTTTTTTCCTTCTTTTTTTTTATTCCTTTTTCTATTTTTTTTTTAGCTCTCTCACATTCACCTATGTATTTTTTTCTCTAAAGCATTTCTTTTTTTTGTAAGAATAACTTCCTAATCTGGAGGGGGAATTCTGCTCTCGCAGCCCTGTGCTCAGTGCAGAGGTGAGTATCACTCTTGCTGGTTAACTTTCTATTTGTTACGGAAGTGCTTGGTCTTAAAAAAAAAGGCTATTTTATTTATTTAATTTTTTTTTTGGTAGCGGCAAAAGAGAAGAGACTTCTAAAGGCTTCGCCAAGAAATTATTTAAGGCACTGACAGCCAACACGGGGTGTGTGTGTGTGTGTGTCCCCGCACATCCCACAAACTCCTGCAGCACCGCTGGTTCCTTGCTTATAAACTGCCTCCTTGCCTACGTGGTTCAGCACATTTGGGGAAAACCCTCGTGTTTCTGGGTATTTAAGGATTATCTCCAGCAAAATGTGGCGTCTCCTGTCGCCTCCACTTCGGGGGGAAGCTGCTGCCTGGCAGGGAGCTGGTTCAGCCCGCAGTTGGACCAGCCGTGGGTTTAATAAACTCCTTTTCCTCCCCACCACTCTCTCTTCCTTGACAAGGAACATTAAATAAGTGAGATCACGCTTTGCGGGCTCTCCAGTTGCGATTTGCTCAAGAGTCGTGAATTCTAGACCATTAACTGGTTTGTTGTTCCAGTTGTTGGGGGTTTTCAGCCCTCCAAGGGAATTACAGTAGAAAACGCCAACTTCTCACCCAAAACAGCGCTGGCGGACAAAGCAAACTTCCCTAAAGTTGGGGACTAAACCTTTGCCTTACAATGGGTGCAGGCATCAGTTTACATCAATCTAATAGGAGGAGAAGATCCTCTGCTGGCAAAGCTGGGGAAAAATATAATGATATTCCAGGCATTTAACTATTCCCTGCACCGAGCCTGGGACCTGCCTTCGTTGAAACTGAAAGCTGCCCCAGATGATTTGTATATTGGATGAGCTGAAGTGTCGTAGACATTTTTATTCGCATCCATTTACCACTTTTCCATGTTAATTTTTTTTTTTGCCCCCCCCGGCTCCTACGTATTCCATTTTACTACCCTCTTATATAGATACATAGAAGTTGTCTTGTACACTTATATATCTATAAGGTGCCTATAGACGTGCATTTTCCGCATCAGAAAAAGGGGCCGGGGCAGGTTTCAATGATATATAGCTACCCCGAAATAACAGTTCTGTGGGCTTTCCAAAGCCTGTCTCTATTTTATTCCCCGTGTCATGTATCTATATATTTATTCTAAATACTTCCTTTTTGACCCTGGCAGCTAACTTCTTGTTCCAGTCACCGCAACTCCTTACAACTCCCACCCAATTTGGGGGGGAAACTCAGTTGAGCAGAAACGCTGAGCCATGACGGGATCTGTTTTTCCAACCTCCACACGCACAAGGAGACCTTTTAATTCGCTTCCCTCCCGCCCCCCTTTTCCAGGCAGAAAGATGCAATCTATATGTTGCAGGCTCTTTTTTTTTTTTTTTTTTTTTTTTTTTTTTGCCCGATTAGGGTTAAATTTCTGGGAGAAAACTGAAAGTGGGTCTAAATCCTTCCCATCCGAAACGTAAATATTTTGCTGGGGCCATCACGCTGGGGCTGTTTTAATGGGGTTTATTTTTATTATTATTTTTTTATATATATCTTGAAGAGGGGAGGCTGGCAGGGTAGGGGAGAAAGAGCCTGTTCAAGGGGGAGCCGCCAGCCGAGCTCAGCCCCGCGGGCTGCGCAGGGGAGAGATGAAATGCGGGAGGAGGGGACGGGGAAATTTTATATCTCATGCTTGGGGGAGAGGGGTTGCGATGGCGTAAAAAAAGGGAAGAGGAGGAGCGCAGGGATGAATCCCCCAAAACAGGGCGGGGGGGGCGGAAAGAGCAAAGCACCGAAATGCAACTCAGAACTTGGGGTTGTTTTCCCCGGGCAGTGAGTGATGCTCATCCGAGACAGTCATTAGCATAAGATGTCGATCCTATTCACTACACTAGACAGTGACCTTGAACTGAGACAATCTTGCTTTTCCAGCGTCTTTTTCTCTCCCTCTTTTTTTTTTTCTTTTTTTTTTTTTTTATCGGGAGCTGTTTGGTTGGGTTTTTTTCCCGGCTCCCATGGGCAGGGAGTTTTCCCGGCTTCTTCCCACCAGCATTTCCCGAAAACTGCTGGTGTAACTTCTGGAGGTGGGGAAAAAAAAAAAAAATATATATATATATATATAACCCTCCCCGAGGATTATTAAATATCTGCGTCGAAAAGGTCTCTCTACCTGAAAACTGGGAGTCCTGAAAAAGAGGAAAGACTCAGAGATTTAATTTTTTTTATTTTTTTTTTGCTGGGCTGGGCAGCTATTTTGGGGGGAGGGTGGAAAAAAAAAAAAGGTGGGTTGTTGAAAGCAATATGAGGTAGAAAAGGGGATATATTTTTGACGCTGGGGGTGGGATGTGCGCGGAGGAGGCTGCCTAAAGCAGCGGTACCAGTGTCCCAAAACAGGAGGACTCGGCTCAGGCTTTCGTGTTTAAGCACCGCTTAGAAAAGACCAAGCGAGCGCTCAACCTGAACCGGGAAATGCATTTTTAATGGGGAAGAAATTCCCAGGGAAAGGCGGCAGCTTTGCTTAAGAGCCCTTAGGATTTTTTTTCTTTTTTTTTTTACATACATCTATATATTTTTCCTTCCCTTGGACCTGCCTGCAGCAGGAGCAGCGCTGAGCTGGGGAGCCCCGCTCAAGGCCACCAAGAGCAGGGAGGGACCCTCCGCGCCGTGCGCCGGTTAATGTATTTCTGAGCACGGCTGTAGCGTCTCCCAGCTCTTAAAAAAAGAAAAAAAAAATAGAATAAATAAAGGAAGCGGGGGTGCTTTCCTCCCTCTCCCTTGCTGCGATGCCCATGCTGACATTATCCCTCCACGCAGGAGTTTGTGGTTCACTTGCTCCGCAGCTCAGCCCTGCAGCCGCTTGCCCGCATGTTTCCTTGAGGGTAAAAGTGAATTTGTATTCATTTTCTTTTTCTTCGTGCCCGGCAAAAAATCAAATTGAATAAAGAGGAAAAGCCCCAAATACCCGGAGACTCCTCTGAAGCAAAAATGTACTTTTCCGAGGTCCGGTGGAGAACAAAGCCGTGCAGCACCCGGGCACGTCTTACATGGGGAATTTTCCAAAGAAAAGAGCAAGGTAGAGGAAGGGTTTTTCTTTTAAAAAAGAAAAAAAAAATAAAAGAAAAAAGCAGCAAACAAAGCCAATTCAGATGGCAACCTCCGGGGATCACGTGCTCATTTTTTATATAAACTATTCCTCCCCACGCTTGCCCAGCGTTGCGAGCGCTTCTTCTGCAGCAGCGAGAAGACAACTCTTGGAGAAATTGCAAGCGGCTTCTTTTGCACTTGTACCTGCAGGGAGAAAAATTCCTTGGCAAGGTTTTAAAAAAAAAAAAAAAAAAAGGGCTAAACTTTCATTCTAGCAAAAATATTTCTAGTAGTCGTATTTCTGCCTAGGAAGGTATGCACGTATCTCTGCGAGGGATGGATGTAGCGTATCCATAGATGTGCCAGGGAGAAAAAGGGTTGGGAAATATAGAAAATAGGTTTTCCACCTTCGGGAGCTGTCCATGGAAGAGGGAAAAGGCACCTAAATGAGTTATTTTATCGGCACCTGATTTTTCTTGCAGGGCTGGGATAGGGGTTTAAGATGAAGCCCCAGTGTTTTTGCCAGATGAGGCGGATGGAGGGGGGGGGGGAATTGATGTTACGCTTGAGAAATATCCAAAATATCGGTGAGGGAGGTTGGTTGCTGGCTGGGAAGGCAGCAGTTGGGGAGGTGCGGCTGCACCCGCCCGGCTCAGCCTCCGCGGAGCGCCTCCGCCCCCGCGCAGCGGTTTTACCTCTACAGGAATATTTACGGTACTTTGCAGAGTCAACCTGGCAAGGGGAGCGCTGGGGAGTTGCTTAAGGCAGAGAGGAATGCAAAGCCATGCAAAAATCCAGCAAACGGGGTGGGCATTTTGCTTTCTTAAAAAATAAAAAGGGGGAGGGAAGAAGTAAGGAAAAAAGAAAAAAAAAAAAAGAAAAAAGAAAAAAGGAAGAGGAAAAAACCGCCCCAGGAAAAAAAAATCTAAATAAAACACCCTTTGCGTGTTCCCGGTTTCCATACGATGCACCTTTCCCAGCATTTTTTTCTTCCTCAAGGCGGTTATTTTGCACTGAAAGAAGCCAATATTGATTTTTTTTTTTCATGCCTTGTATTCCTTTGCAGCAGCTCTTTTCAGTATGACCAGGAGAAGACGATGGGTGGGAGGGAAGAAGAGCTCTGTGGTGTTACGAGGGCAGAATATATTGCTATAAGGTGGCGAGGAACCAGCTCCGTGTGTGAGTGTCTGCGTGTACCTCTGTTTCCAGGGGTGGGGAGCAAAGAAACTGGGGGCGGGGGAGGGGGGAAGACTATAATTCTTATTCTTTCCCAGAAACCAAGCAAAAGAAATGAGATTTGAACATTTATTCTATACGTGCGCGCGCCTTGGTGCATATGGAATATATACCGGGTAAATTAAGGCTGTATATAGTCGTGTTCTTCTGGCTGCTTTATTCGACACAGATCATTAATAAAAGCAATTGAGGATTATTAAAAAAAATCTTCCATCCCTTCTTGAGAGAGTGGCAAGAGCCTGGGAAGAAGCTGCATTTCCCCAGCCCACGACAAAGCCACCTAGTCGGAAAGGAGTCGGGGGGGAAAAAAATGGTAATAATAACATTAAAAAAAGAGTAGAAAAGGTCGCAAATAGCCTCCAAGTCTCCCATCCCACCGCGCGTAAATATGAGCCTGTTGCGGGCACCATCATTCGTCTCCTTAAAAAGCCCGTAAACTTTATATGACACAATATCTAATAGTAATTTATTGGGGAGATATTGTAAATTCGAACTGTTTTAGTTAATAAAGGAGCTAATTAATGAGAACCAGCCTCGCTTTTGCGGGTGGTGGCGGGCCCCGAAGTGTTGCCGGGGGAGGGGCGCGCAGCGGTTTTGGGGCAAAACCCGCGCCTATCGATTACTTTATGCTAAATATGACATTTTAGGGCGCTTCGCGATTCTCAAGCCAGCGCTGGGAGCCATTGCCTTTTTTTTTTTTTAATAAAATGCTTTATGGGATTTTTTATGATTTTTTATGATTGGGGGGGGGTGAAGAAGGCCGGGGGGGGGGAAGAAAAGGCGTAAAAAGGCGGAACTTGCTGTTGTGTTTTGTCTCGGCTGCCAGGGGAGGGGAGGGCCCCCCCCCCCCCGCTTCCAGCGCAATTTGGGGCTCACGTGACCCCCCCGGACCAATGGGGCCGAGCCGTCGGTTTAACTATGTTTAATGTCAGATAGCAATAAAGTAGAAGCTTTCGGTCAGGCCCGCGGAAATGGGCGAGCACAACCTCCTTAATCCCGGCTTTGTGGGACCTCTGGTGAACATCCACACGGGAGACACCTTCTACTTCCCAAATTTCCGTGCCTCCGGAGGGCAGCTGCCCGGTTTGCCTTCCCTCTCTTACCCCCGACGGGATAACGTCTGCTCCTTGCCCTGGGCATCCTCGGAACCCTGCAACGGGTACCCTCAACCCTACCTGGGCAGCCCCGTCTCCATTAACCCTTCCTTCGGTCGAGCCTGCGACCTCGCCCGGGTGGAGGAAAGCAAATGTTATTACCGGGAAACTTGCTCGGAAACCAGCGGGCTCAAGAGGGAGGAGAGGGGCAGGGACAGTGCTTTGCTGCCCCTCGAATCCGGCCTCCCCAATGGCATGGGGGGCAATTTCAGCAAATATGACTATCCCAGCGGCGAGGCGGTGCCCCACGACCCTCCGTCCTGCCAGTCCTTGGAGTCAGACTCCAGCTCGTCCTTGCTCAATGAAGGGAATAAAGGCACGACCGGAGAAGCGGGGGCTTTGGTGTCCCCCCTGAATCAAGGCAGCACTTTAGGCACCGGTGGTAAGACCCGGGATAAAGGGTTTGGGGAGGTCTCGGGGCCGTTTGTGAGGAGGGGAAGGGGGGGTTTGCTTGGAAACTTGCCGGCTTGGGGCTCCTTCGTGGTGTAATTCATGGGCTCAGCGGCGTGTCTATGTGTGCTGAGACCACTAGGGGTAGCACCGAAATCCCTAATGTTTTATTAGGTGGTGCTTCTTTTAAAAGAAAAGGCTATAAACATGTAAATATCCCATAAAAAAAAAAAAAAAAAAAGAGAGAGAGCGAGAGAGCGAGAGAGTCGGGTGGTGGTTGCGCATCCCTGCGCGGCGCGGAGGGCTGGCGGAGCGACCGGGCGGCTTTTTGGGGACATCGCAGAGGTGTGTCTACCTAAGGGAAGGGGGGGAAAGGGAGGGGGGATGCTTAAAAAAACACCACAGCCTTCAAAGATGGCAATGGGGTGCAGGTTTCTCCCTGCTAGCGGGGCCGGAGCCATTCCCGAGGGGGGTCCCGGGTTTGTCGCCCGCTCCCTGCGCGTCCTTTGCTCCGTGCACCGGTTATAACGCTCCCCTACCTTCCCCTTCCTCTTCCTCCTGTGCCCGCCCTACGCATCACCCTGGGAGACAGCTGGGAGCATCCCTAAGCCCCCACAGCGGGGAGACAGCGGAGAGGTGCAGAAGAGGGTGCTGCGGGTGCCCCCTTTTCTTTTTTTAAAGGGGGGGGGGGGTTGGGGGTTGGTTTTTCTTTTTCCTTGCCAAGTGCTCAACTCTCGCTCCCCCTTTGCCAGGTGCTCCTTGGTACCCGATGCACACACGGTCCCGGAAAAAACGAAAACCCTATTCCAAGCTGCAGCTGGCAGAGCTGGAAGGGGAGTTTATGGTCAATGAATTCATTACTCGCCAAAGAAGGAGGGAGCTCTCAGACCGATTAAACCTGAGCGACCAGCAGGTGAAGATCTGGTTCCAGAACCGGCGTATGAAAAAGAAAAGACTCCTCCTGAGAGAGCAAGCCCTTTCTTTCTTTTAAAGTTTTAGAAGCGTCCGTGTCGGGTATTAAAAAGATAATAATAATAATAATAATACAACCAACAAAAAAAAAAAATCCCACATAGACTGTCTAGCGTTCACCCGAGCTCCCGGGACTCTACCTGACCACCCTTAATCCCCCCCACCCCTCCCTTCCCAGAAATCAATGAATAAAGAAAGAATATTAATAAATAACCAGTTTCCCTTAAAATATGAAACCCGACAGCGAGAGAAAATAATAATAATAAAATAATAATAATGCATCTTCTCCACCGGGACCGCGGGGGTACAGACGGCTTCCAGAGATGCTCGGCGGGCTGAAGGGGAGGTTTTGAGTGCGACTTTAGCGGCTTTTCCTTTGCCAGCAGCACAGGTAGGGTTTCCGTGCAGCGCCGGGCACCGTCGGGGCCGTCGGGGGCCGCCGGTCCCGCTCCCACCCCCCCACCCCCGCCCCCGCCCCCGCTTCCACCTCCGCCCGGCTTCGGTTGACGGCGAGACCGGGGTTGAGGGTGCTGAGGGTGGATCCTGGACCTTCTCCTGGGCTGCCACGCTGGGTTTAGGGCTGGTTTGGTGTTTAGTGGGAAGGCGGGAGGAGTAAACAGCAAAAAAAAAAGGATTAGGGAAAAAAAAATTAAAAAGGGGGGGAAGGGAATGCGGAATGTTGTCTTAAAGGACCTGCCCCGCATCCTTATGGAAGAAGCTTCTTTTCAGTGCACGGTGTGACCCAAAATGTGTTTTTTCTCAGTCTAAATTGAGGGTTTGCGGCTAATCAGGATCTCTAGGTTGAATCAGGATCTCTAGGCTTAATCAGGATCTCTAGGAAGAGGCGAGAAACAAAGACTGTGTATATATCCGGTGTATATGGTATATAGCTATATAATAAATGAGGTATGTGTATCACACTATGTCCCTATAGATACGAGGCTTTGCTGCAGGCGGTGGTGTTGTCCTCAACGCCAGAATGTCACAAGGAGAAGGAAAAACGCGCACACACGCACACACACACACACCCCCCAGAAAACCCTCCCAGGAAAAAATAATCTGAATTTCCTTCCACGTAAACTGAGCCTTTCGGAGATTGATTTTTTTTTCCCCTCTCGAAATTCACAGCGTTTCCCTGCACTACCCCAAAATCCTATCCTTCCTCTTAAACAAAAACGATGTTTCTTTGCAACAGCTCTACTGACGGAGCATGGATGCTGTTTTGCTGTGTTTATTGATGACAACGTAGGAAAATAGGTAGAAAAATTCCTTCTTTTTTGTACCCTCCGGTGATAACCGCCTGTTGGAGCCGGAGCGAGTGGCATCTCTCCTTCCCTGGGACAACTCGGATGATGCGCTTTGTCGCCTGGGTGCTATTTTCTCAATTATAAAAACTGTGGGCTTGGGGTTTTCTTAAGGAAATATATCTCATCCATCCACGTCTCCCTTTCCCAGCTGAGCACCAGGTAAAAAAACCTGCAGGTTTTTAGCAAGGGCGATGTTTTCTTTACCTCCTTAAAAATTCCTGATAGGACTTGTCTCTTTGGGGCACGGGGTGGGGGTGGGGGTGTGGAGTGTGGGGGGGTTGGCTCCCTAAAATCCTGCCTGGCTTTTTCCCTTTCAGGGCAGTAGAGAGGGGCCTGGTAGGATGCGGCGCGTTTTCTTTGTACATGTGCTGGGATTTCATGGAGAAAACCCACCAGTTTTCGCGATTCCCCGTCAGGTCTGTGTTTTAAGGCACACTTAGGTCGGGGAGAAGCGAGGCCGGGAGAAGGGGAGGGTAAAACGGGGGGAGCAGCAGGTTTAGGGCCCTGGGGAGCTTTGCCTGCACAGGAATTTGTAATTCAGGATAAAATGGGGGCAAAAAGAGGAATTTTTAATTCAGGTTGAAGGGGGAGAGGGGGGCGGCGGTGCTGCAGCCCGGTGCTTTGCCACGCCGCGCTTTGCTCCATTCGTTTTATATCGGAGGGGGGATTAATTTTATGGCAAAGCAGCGTTTTCTGGGAAGTCTGGATGCTCACCACGTGCTCCCGCTTCCCCGCGTTCATGGTCATGACCAGCAGCGCCGAGGAATGCTTTTATTTACGAGCTGCAAAGGATGGAGCCGACTCCTTAAAAAAAAAAAAAATGCCTCCCTGGGCTGAAAGGAGCCTTTTCCTTCGGTTTTATTCCTGCAGGATCATCCAGCAGACCCTCCTCCCTCCATCCCTATCCCTTCCCCGGCTGCTTCTCCTTATTTCCCCCCCCCTTCTTTAAAAAAAAAAAAAAAATTAAAATTCCCAACCCGGGAAATGTCACAGCTTTATTTCCTTCCGCCGCTTTTTGCAAAGAAAAGACACCCCCCCTTCATCTCCTCCTTCTGGGCCAGGGTCCCCTTTTGCCCCCTCCTCCCACACAGAAGAGCCGTCGCGGAGGGTATCGCCTGTCGCGATGCTGTGCAATAAAGCCTAGGATGTGTTAAAACACACGTATATAGAGATGTAGCTGTAGATGCTCCGGCTCCACCATGTGCAATTAAAAGAGGAGGGCGATGTGGAGGAATGCAATGTCTCGGGGAGATTTTTGGCGGGAGGGGAAGGGAGATTTTTGGGGGGTGGGAAGATTCGGGAGGGGGGGGAGATTTGGGGGGGGTTGGTTGTGGCTTTGGGTGTTTTCAGAGCACCTTTGCCGCTGCGTCGCGGGGCTGAAGTGGTTCCGCGGATGGTGACTTCGGGCTGTGCAGTGTTGTGGGGACCGGGGGCGGGGGTTGTAATTCCACGGGAAAAAGGACCAAATCCACCCAGGTTTTGCTGAACTGAGCTCCCAATCGCCTCCCCCCAATCTCAACCCCCCCGCCCCCATCCCCGGCACGGAGGCAGCGGTGGGGATGGAGGCTGGAGTCTGAGGAAGGCAGAAATGAGGGTGAGTTACAGTGGGATGTCAGAAATGCTGTGTTGGATTTCAATCCCACCATCCCCAAAAAACAAATCAATCCGTTTCGTTATTCTTCACCCACCGAGGGGCACTTCTACCCCCGAAAAAAAAAAAACCACCTACAAAAAACAACAAAAACCCACACCAAAACCCCACCGTCCTCCCCAACACAAAGGCCAAGACACCAGCAGCAACCCCTAGAGAAAATGCCGAAGAAAATGAAAATATATGCAATATTCTCTTCCAGATTGCTTTAAAAAGGCGGCTCGGTGGGATTTCTGTTTGTTCTGTGTTTGTTCTCCGTGTTCGTGGCATCGTTTTTTCGGCTTGTACCCCTTAGTCTAGGTTCTCGCGGTTGTTAATATGCATCCTTCGCGGTAGAGTTCATATGTAATGTTTCTTACCTCAAGCTATTCTATGTAGGGTCTATGCAAATGTCTGTTATAGCACGTTCTGGCTTTATATAGTCATGTAAAAAGTCGCTTCACAATAATAATAATAATAATAAAAAAAATAATGTATTATTATGTGATTTCTTGATAATAAATAAAATTGCCCAAACATCTACTTGGTGATTTACTGTTTGCTATTTAAAATCAGTATTAACTTGCAAGGTTAATAAAAGAGGAACAAAAAAAAAAAAAAATATATTGGCCAGCCT
Source organism: Rissa tridactyla (assembly GCF_028500815.1). NCBI lineage: Eukaryota > Metazoa > Chordata > Aves > Charadriiformes > Laridae > Rissa > Rissa tridactyla. Next base: position 1,049,825 of record NC_071489.1, read on the forward strand.
TGCCTTCTGTGGCTTGTAGATCATCTTTTGGTAAAAAAAAAAAAAAAAAAAAAAAAAAGTAATTAAATGAATGTGTAAAATGCGTTGTAAAAGGAGAGAAATATCGCTTGCTGCGTCGCTCTAAATATAATTAGAAAAATCCTGGGGAAACAAGAAGCATAAGTTAATCTCCAAATTGCTGGTTTAATGAGAGTTATGCTCGTGCGCGTAGCATTAATGGGAAGCAAAACTCAACCGAGGTGCTTTTTTTTTTTGGCTTTTATTTTTTTTGGTAAAGAAGCTTGAATATGGGCTAATTGGGATTCTTTTGTCTCTGGTGGAGGGTACAGGGGGACTAGACCTCTCCTGGAAGCAGCTCCCAGCCCAAGGGGCTCCCACCGCCCCTGTGTACGTATGGGAAATGCTACAGGGATGGATTTCCTTATGGATACCGAAGGAACGGCCAAGAAATCCTGGGGACGGCTTTAAGATGGGAATGAGACGTGAAAGCGCAGCTCTTAAATTGGAAATATATTAGACTGGGTTTAGATTCGGGCATGTTGATGCTTATTGTTATGGTTATGGTTATTAGGACCAGCGTTATTGCGTTTCTTCGGCGTAAATTCGCGGCAAATTCATTTAACAAGAGGGAAAAAAATCACCCCGTCAGGCCAATTTAAATAAATTAGATTATGTATTTCCTCGATCTCTCTCCAAGCGGGTATTTATATATAATGGATTCTCTGCTTTTTCCTTTCGGGGGAGATGCCATACTCTTCGCCGAGGCAGCAAAAAAAAAGAAAAAGCTTTTAGAAGATCGATAAGGGGGTTTTATTAAAGAAATGCCAAAGGAAACCATGGTGTGGTCTACAGCAAATTTACTGATCCTTCCCCGGGCCCTGGCCCTATCCAGCCCCAAGCCCAGTAACCCCCAGTTTAGCCCACCCTCCAGTTTGGGCGCCCAGGAAGCCACCGACCCGAGCCTCAGCCTGCTAGAGTTGATTTTTTTCTGCGAAAAGAACGCGATTATGATAAATTAATATATTTTTTCCCGGCTTCCTCAGGCAGGATTCCCCAACAAAGGACGGGTGCCCTTGGGGTCTTCCAAAATTACAAGAATATTTATCCAGTCCTGAGCAGTTTAATTTTTTTTTTTTTTCAGAAGCTGCTTGATTTGGACAGGAGAAGGAGGAAGGAGGAAAGCAAACATTTCTATAGGAATGGGCCCCGTTTCTGCTTCTTCCTTCCTACAGCAAACCCCAACCGCTCATTCAGAGAGATTTAGGCTTTGGGATATGAAGAAGCGGCAGTGGGGGAAATCCGCAGGGCTTGGGGTGTCTACAGCGTGAAAATTCACGGTTTTTCCCGCAGTAGTTACTTTTTTTTTTGCTTTTTTTTTTATTATTATTTTTTAAACACGGGTGCACACACTTCCCCTCTGTTTCTCCTCCTCCGGGAGAACGTACGTACACGTATGCTGTACAAGCGAACTCAAGTTAGACTTTTGTCCACTTTTATTTCCTTCTTTCTATGTCCCTGCACCAATCTGGCAGGAAAACGGGCAGGGGGAGGAATTACGCCTAACAGGTCTGAGTGCTATAGGGTGACATAAATTGTATATATTGTAAGGCGGTTCACCTTGAACAGGAATAGTTGGATTTCAAAGACATTCGAACACCCGCGAAAATAGATAAAACTTATTTATTACCAGAGAGCGGATAGAACAAATTGTTGCTTCGCCATAAAATCTGTATTATTTCTGGGCCGGTTTCTTTTATTCAGCAGCGTATTTCATTGCTCCGGCTTTAAAATGAATTCCTTAGCGAGGGGAGAAAACCCTCATCTCTTTAATTGCGAGGAATATTTCTACGGTTAATGACAAAGACCGAGGTGCTATTTCACAGCTACTGCAAAAATCGTAGAGAATATTAATGCGTGAGGGTCAATTTGGGGGATTTATTCCTGTTTCGGTACTTTCAGCGTATGCTCAATATAGGAAATAGAATGCGTAAAGCGGGAATACAAAAGGGGTATTTTTTTTCCTGAGCCAGGAGATATGTTCTTGATACCTTTGTGCTGAAGAAATATCTGATTTCTTCGAACCCCCCCTGCAAAACCCGACCCGACTTAACGCTCAGCTCATTTCAAAGCCATTAAGAGCCGCTTTAAGCAAAGTTGAATCAAACAATCCACGAGCGACACCGAAAATCGGGTCAAGAAAGTCAAAATGAGTTTCTCCCGCCCCTCGTTTTCTCACAACGCGCTTTTTTTTTTTTTTCTCAGCCAAATCGGGGTTTTCACACCCCAACGCAGGCGGCCCCAGAGGCGGTTTAGGAGGAAAAATAGGAAGAATTAAAAGTGTAGGAGAAAATAAACTCGGCCACGCTGCCGACACCCAGGTTGCTGCTTTTGCCTGGAGGGGAGGGACCTGGAAAGTCTTTTTTTTTTTTTTTTTTTGCCTTCCTATACGCCCCCCAAAATAAAAAATAAAGGCGTAGCCTATATAGCAGGGAGCGCTATAGGCTGCGGGCGCGTATAGGTGTCCGCGGGTGTGCGTGGGCTTTGTCTGCGCTCCAGCCCCTTCGGACCTGGCCAAAAAGGAGCTGCAGAAAGAGGTGAAAAGAGGGTGGGTGCCGTGGGGGGAGGTTGATGGAGGCGAGAGGTTGGGGGGGGGGCACCTTTAATTGCCGGGCATTGCCCTAGGGGTGCGGCGGTGGGTGCTGGTGGCGTTCCACACGGGAGACCTGGGACTCATAAGCGCAATAAGGATTTGGGCTTCACTCCAGCATTTTAGAGATTCCCGTGTCCATGCGTGGAAATATTTGGCATTCCTGCCTCAACCCACCCCTCGAAGTCCCCCCAAAACCAGACAAAAGCAAAGTACCCCCTCGCAGCTGCATTTTACAGGGCTTGCAGCTTAAAGTATTACAGCAATTAACAATAAATATAATAATTCCCATTAAAGCCAGAAGAATGACTGGATTTCCTTCTCCCGGTCTGTGTGTGGCTCAGGCTCCGTCCTTTTGGCTAATTCCGTGATATATTAACTGTTTGCTTTCCTCCCCCGTGCTATTATAGGGACTGTTTTCAGCCACATGTGTCCCCCCCCCCGCCCCCTTATCATTAATATGCCAGTGCGTTCTTGCCGAAGAATGCCTTGGTTTGGTTCCGAGTGGGGGGTTCATAAATATAAAATAAACACAGAGTGGGAATAATTAGCAGCATTTATCAGCATATGGCCACCCACCCCACTTTGAAACCTTCCAGACCCTGCGAGAGGAAAATGAAGTACATCGCAAGTAATTAGTTTTAAGCAAATCATTTCAAATGGAAACTTATAGGTAAAGCCTAATGAAGTGCAGAAGGAGGGGGGGGGGGAAGCCTCTTTTTTATTGCTTGGTAGGTAGCAAGTAGACACAGCAATATTTTACTGTTGAGAGAATAAATTAATTAATATATCTGTAGCTAGCAACTACAATGGCTCCATGGATGACTGCATTTAAAGGAGATATATGTATCCAGTCTCATTGGTGTTGTTAACAAGAGTGATAATAAAGATGAAAAGGATAAGAAAGATAAAAAGATCAGTCGGCTTGTACTCCTTACTGCGGCTAAATTGCGCGGATTTTCTAATGGCTGCGTCTTGTTGACTCTCCACAAACTCTTTCTTTTTTTTTTTTTTTTTTTTTAGCGTCAGACTTCATTAAGTGACTTTATTTTCGTGTTGCTCAAATAGGAAATAAAGATACGCTCCCCTCGCACCCCAATAAATCTCCTATTAACTATCCTTCTCTGCCACTCAAGGGAAGGGGGGCTCTCTCTTCTCCCTATTTCAGGTTTAAAAAAAAATGACTATTTTGGAAAATAAAGTATTTTGCCTGCTTTTGTCAGTGAGGAAATGTAAATATTATTTCCCTATGCTTTTCTGGTACCAGAAAAATGCAGAAATCTTATATCTCCCGCAGTCAGAGTAAATCACATTTAGCCCGTGTTTTGGTCTGGCTGGAATATGAGAGCATGTGCCTCAAATCCGCGTTAAAAATCTACCTGTAATTTTTTAAGAGGGTTTGTGCTTTAATTTTAGGCTTGGGTTAGCCAAACACCGCCACAGAGAACATATAAACCATCAGGATATCTCATTATAAAAGCGTTTGCCAAAATTAATTTATTTCAAAGGGAAAGCGTATTAATATTCATTTTTGCAGCCAGTACACTCCTGTGCCTCCCAAACCTACACGTCGGGTGGAGAAGTGTCGATAATTACAGAGAGTGTGGAAATTCATTTTATTTTTATGATTAACCAGTAAACTATTATGAGGTGAGACCGAGACGCTGCTAAAGGAGAAAGCATTTAAAAAATTAGGTATGGAAAAGTACAGTGTGAGACCCAAGGTAGCAATGAGGAATGTCGGGCCGGGCTTCACGTCCGGTAAAATGAAGGGGGGGGAAAAAAAGGAAAAGGGGAAAATGAAAAGGCCGTACATACCTCAAATCAAAATATTTTAAGGCAGAAATAACCTATAATGTTGTGTTTTCATAGATGGTGTGGGCCAGGGTTTTTTTTTTCTTGGCTGAAAAATAAAGCCCGTGGGGTTTTGCGGGGATCTGGGGGGATAAATTCGGGGGGCGGGGGGAGTTGGTTGTACGTGAACACCCCCGTGGAGTGGAGAGCCCAGTGCGGAGCCCCGGTGTGGAACTGGGGAGCAAGGCAGGACCGTGTCCCCCCCGCCCAGCCAAGGACTGACAACTCATCGCACCCACGGCCAGGGGGGACACCTAAAGCAATATTGAGATTTTTTTTTTTTTTTTTAGCCAGTTGTGCTGATTTGGGGGGGGGGGGGCGGGGGGCTGGCGGGACCACAGGGCTTTTCCTTTGGAGTTTCCCCCGCTGTTGTTCTTTACACCTCATCTCCACCCCCCCACCCCACAAAAAAAAAAAAAAAAAATTCCCACATTTTCAACTTCCAGCCAGAGCCCAAACATTGACTTTATGGGTATTTAAACCAACCATCTTCATCTGTAATTGTGGATGAAGAGTATTTATTGCTCCGGTGGATAACTAGATATATAATTATCTCTTTATAGAGAGACTGTGAAATAAAGCATCTGTCTCTCCCCCCAGACAGACACAAAGGCGGGTGAACACCGACAAAGTTACACATCTGCACAACCACTTCATTTTTATTTTTTTTTTCCCCCCCAAAATGCATTCATCAAAGTCCGAGGAACCTCTCCTCAAACTTTAAAAAAAAAAATCCCCCTAACCCAATGAAATGGCTCTACCATGGATTTATTTTTTTTCTTTTTTCTTTTTCCTTTTTTTTTTCCTTTCCCGAATGTGGCTAAAGAAAATACCTATTTGCAAAGAGGAGCCGCGTTGGCTGCCGCGGTTCCGCGTTGTCCCCCCCCCCCTTTTTTTTTTTTAATAGGGGAAAAGGGATTTTGGGGATTCCGGGGGGAAAAAAAAAAAAAAAAAGGTGGTCGGGGAAAAAAATAAAAATGTGCTGTGGGATTTTTCGGTGCCCCTAAGGGCGGGTGGGGGCGGGTTGTGGGAATGGGGGTGCGGTGGGGTGAAAGGGGATTTCTCGGCGAGGCGAGAGGGTCTGCTTGACTAAAATGAGATTTTCTTTTAGGCAGCGGATAAACTTGTCTTCACCCACCCCCACCCCCCCCCCCGCCCCCGTCCCTCCAAGATTGCAGATACATTTTGCAACTTTTGATTTTTGGGGGGGCTCCGGGACAGGAGCTGCCTCGAACTCACCCTCACACACACACACACCCCCAAAACCCATATTATATTTTATTTTACGTGATTTTATCCTTCCTCCCCTCCGCCTCCGCGGCCGCGGAGGGTTGCCCGCGCTGCGCTGCCCTCCGCGGGAGGAGCCGTCGGGGCCGCCCGTCTGGGTGGGCGGGGGCCGCCCCTCGCAAAGTGAAGGTCAAGTTAAGCCTCCAGCCTCCCCTCCGCGGCCCGTCCGCGCCGCTCCGCCGCGGCCCCGCGGGCAATGCCATTGCCGGCGACCTGCCCGCTCAATGCCGCAACCCTGATTTTTATTAAAAACCCCCTTTTTTCCATCCCCCCCCGCACCTCCGCTGAGGGGCAGAGAGAAGAGCCAAGTGCTGAAATAACAAAGGATAGGGGGGGTGTGCTTTTATGGAGCCTTTTTCTCCAAATCCTGATTTTTTTTCATCCTTTCCCTCCCCCGCCCCAAGCTGGACTGCAGACTTCAGACAAGGCCTTTCCCCCCTTCTCCTTTTTCTTCTTCGTTTTTTTTTTTTTCTGTTGTTTTTTTTTTTTTTCCCCTCCTCTTTTCCCAGCAAGATGCAAACCCGTCTGCCGTGGAGGAAATTAAACATCATAAAGAAAAGCCCAATTAAGGTTTAATGTCTGAACATTACCATTTCCTCCAGAAAACAATGAAGTTCGCTCGGTAAGGAGAGAGGCAGAAAGAAAGAAAAAAAAAAGGGGGGTGGAGGGAGGGAGAAGGGCAGGATTTTTTTGTCTCAAAGAGGGGAAAAATTGGGCATAGCGGGGTAATCATTAAATAAAAGTCGGGGGAGGGGGGATTAGGGTGGGTGTAGGAGATATTTGGGGTTGAGCCAAGCTCGTCTGCTGTCTGCGCTCGGTAAATTGAGTCAAATAATGTGGATTTTAATGCGTAGGCAAAGCTGCTTTCTGCTGGTATTTGACTCCTGGAAAAGGCCTGAGCAGGGGCTGGTCCGGGGGGGGGGGGGGGGGCGGGGGGGGAGCAGAGAGGGGGGGAAAGGGTTAATAACAAATAAGTAATAACCCAGGGAAAGGGGTGAAAAGGGGGGTCGGCTTCTAGCGGGGGTGGATAAAACCCTTTACCTCTTGCCTTGCAAATACGTGGTGCTGTCCTTCCCCTGCCTCCTTTTCTCCTCACCCCACCCGGCGCTGGTTTCACCCCGAACCTTTGAATTCCAGAAAAAAAAAAAAAAAATAAATGGGGAGGGGGGGACCTAAAAAAAACCCCAAAAAACTAAGAGAAGGCAACTCAACGCACCCGAAACGGCGAAATCGCCCAAACCCACCGCGCCTGGGCCGTGGGAAAAGGGCAGAAAGAGGCAAAAGCTTGGTCGGGAGGGGACTGTCGCCACGACTGAGTTTGTGCCTTTGTACCCCACTGTCCCCCCACCCTGAACCCCAAATTTCCAAATCCCACACCCCCCCTGCGAGCGGCGGGTGCTGCCGGTGCCGAGCCGCGCCCGCAGGGGGGACGACACCCCTGAAAATGTGGATATTTCCCTTTTTCAGGGTTTTTTTTTTGCTCTTTCTTTCTCTTCTAACAGGCAGATCTTTGGTAGGGGGCGATGGGGTCCCCCCCTCCGGTCACGGAGATGTGACCTAGATGTGACAATGACCGTCTGAGCAGCCCCGTAACCCTGCGAGGGGACCGAGCATCGCCCGGTGCCGCAGCCCGGCTTCCCCGCACGGCCCGGCTCCCCGCGGCCCCCAAAAACACCGAGAGGAGGAAAAAAAGGCTCCACTTTGCTTTATTTTCCACTTCCGCGAGAAAAAAAAAAAAAGTATTAAATCTCTGCCTTAGGGTCTACTCCAAGGATAAAAGAAATAACTGTGTCGAATACCCAGAGCTGAAAAGGTTGGAAGGAGATTTAGTGTAATGGAGAAGCCAATTTTGCATATACTTGACCTCATTTAATATGAAGAGAAAATTATAGAGTTATTTAAGCAAATCTATGCTCTGCGGGACGGAAATCCATAGAAATATTCAATCAGAATGCATATATGGGTGTAATACAGCAATGAATAAAGATCTATGCGTATTTATGGTGTAAGAGCAAATAACTTACTATTTCTGCTCAGAGTTGCCCGCGCTGCAGAGTCCCAATTTTCTAAGAGAGAAAGAGAGAAAGAGAGCGAGAGAAAGAAAGAGCGAGAGAAAGAAAGAGCGAGAGAAAGAGAGAAAGAAAGAGAGAAGGAAAGAAGGAAGGAAGGAAGGAGACAGAAAGAAAGAAAGAAAGAAAGAAAGAAAGAAAGAAAGAAAGAAAGAAAGAGAGAAAGAGAGAAAGAAAGAAAGAAAGAGAGAAAGAGAGAAAGAGAGAAAGAAAGAGAGAAGGAAAGAGAGAAGGAAAGAAGGAAAGAAGGAAAGAAGGAAAGAAAGAAGGAAAGAAAGAAGGAAAGAAAGAAGGAAAGAAAGAAAGAAAGAAGGAAAGAAAGAAAGAAGGAAAGAAAGAAAGAAGGAAAGAAAGAAAGAAGGAAAGAAAGAAAGAAGGAAAGAAAGAAAGAAAGAAAGAAAGAAAGAAAGAAAGAAAGAAAGAAAGAAAGAAAGAAAGAAAGAAAGAAAGAAAGAAAGAAAGAAAGAAAGAAAGATACACGGAGGGAGCAGAAGGAGGGATTAGATAAGAGTCCGATTATTGGACAGGTTTTTAATTCATAATTTATCTGCTCTCAATACATGAGGTATTTTAAAGCCGGTACCTTATTAAAGGAGAACTCCGGCTACATTAATTTACATATATATTCATTTCAACTGAGTATGGCACCAACAAAATGCTCATCCCCGGTGAAGGTAAAGATGCGAATATCATTTTTTTATTCTGCATAGAGTAAACCAACTTCTTTAAAAGGGATTTCTGTGCCCCAATTCCCCTGCTTCTCCAACCGACAAGAGGAGATGGATGCGGGGGGCATATTTTCTAGGCGAAAGGCATATGGAAAGGCAGGTATATATATACATTAGCTCCATAGGTAGATGGAGAGGGGGAGACACAGGCATTTTTTACCTCCCGCTCCTCCGCCGGCAGCATTTATCTTCCAAAAGCTGGCTATACGTTTGGAAAATGTCACCCCGTGAAGCAGCTGAAGGATTTTGCTTCATTTTATTCTGATTAATGCGGGGATGGAAGAGAGAGCCCAGCGCCGTCGCGCCCTCAATTGCGAATTATTGAAGTTTATCCCCATAAACTGTTGAGATTCGCCTTTGATCAATGGTTATCGGAGGGAAATACATCTAGGTGCTAGGAAATACATCTGTTGGGGGAAAAATATATATAAAAAAAAAAAAAAGGGGGGCACGCGGGAGCCAAAGTATTAAAGTGCAATACTTGGAAATGATTTCCTGAGTATTTAAGGATTAAATACCACGCATGCAAACGTGTGTGCGGTTTTAATAAGGCTGGGGAGGATTAGCCGCCCACCTTCTATATTGAACTTTGCATTTCGGGGCTATTTTCCTAATAAATGGGTTACCCAACAGAAAACACATTTTCCCCGCCACAATTTCCGACTTTTTACACGGTTTTACACATTTTCGTGGCGCTGCTAAAGTTATCAAGAGGGAATGTCTGGCGAATAAAGGAATTTTTTTTTTTTTTAAGGTTTGGGTGTGTTTTATATGTCTTCCTTTGTGTTTAAATAAGGATTTTTAGAGGTTTGGAGCGGAGAGGGGAGAAAGAGAAGGAGGCTGTGGAATAGAAATAGGTGTTGCTTAACGAGCTCCTCTGGGTTTCCTGCCTCCTCTGGGCTGAATTTCGCAGCGGCCCGAGGAGCGGCTTTAGCACGCTGTGAAGTTTTACTCGAATTCCCCAAACCTCGCCTTTTCACATGCTTCAGCAGCCCCCCGCAACTGAGCTGTGCAGAGGAAAAGAAAGTAAATAAATAGATGGAAACACGCAGGCGTTGCTATTCCCCCGGCCTCAGCTGTGGATAAGGCGGGGAAGGACCCGGGGCTTGATGAGAAAATTAAAATTAGTGGGAAGGCCGACCGGCCAAGCGTTGGTTATATTGGTTATTATTAAGCCCAACTCTTCTTAACGCCTCTTCGGCATCACTTCTATTTGAATCCGACACCCGCCGCACATTTTTATCCCAGACAGTCCCAGCCTTGCCTGCGGTTGGGAAGCATAGTTCAATCTGCTTTTATCTTGATTAAGTCCACATGATTTTGAACTTGCAGCTCAGGTCTAGAGAGATCTAAGTCATTTTTTTCCCCTTTGAATTGTTCACAGCTTATATAGTTTTCTTTCGCAGCCTGGCATCCCTCCAATTAAATTTATCTTTGCCATTTGGGGACAATAATATTTTCCAAGCGCTTCCCACTTGTAGCTATTGTCTCTCCCTTCAGATTTCCTGTACACATACGCGGTGTCTAGTAATCTGTTTACTGGCCTGAGTTTCCTCTTTCTCTTGGATTTTTTTTTTTTTGAAGTCCATCCGAGGAAGTAATTGTAGTCCCGTCGTGGAAGGGAGGGAAAAATCACTTTGAGAACATCTGATAGGCCAAAGTCATTAGACATCAGAAGTTGGAGCCTATTTAGCAAAAGCAAAGCCCATCTCTGCAGCTGCCGGGAGGTGCAGCTGCTAAAGAAGTGCTTCTTGCACCCCCTCAGAATGCCTTTGTGGGCACAGGTTAGCCATGTAGGTTGGAAAAACTCCTTCCCCCCTCCCCCCCCCAAAAAAAATAATCAGGAGACAAAGCAAACTCTGATCAACCGGCTGAAATAGGGAAAGATTCAGGGTCTAAATAATGCATCCGATATCTTGAGAGCACAGTAAGTAGCAGTGGGTAACGTGCTAAGCCGGGTTGATATAAAATCTATTATCTTCTATTTTTTTTTTCTTTTCTTCTCCCCCCTTCACTCCCCTTTTCCACCCCCCAGTTGGTAGTTTCCCTACTGTACAGGCTCGGACAAAGGCTTCTTTATGGCAATACTTACAAAAAAGGTTTGGGCCGAAGGTGGGAGGCTGCTAACGAATTTACATTGCGTTCAGAGAACTCCAGCTTGGGGGGCGAAGGAGAAAAAAATAATATCTTCTCTCCCCACTGGGCGGGAAAAAAGAAAAAAAAAAAGAGGAATGATTTATTGAGAAGAGTTCAAGTACAGGATTAACCTAAATCAAAATATAACTTCAGATGTTTACACAGATCAGCTAAAGCCAACTTTCACAACTCCAAGTTTTTGATTTTGGTACAATTGCTACAATGTTTTTTGGTCACGAAATGCCTCTAACATCCCCTTAAAATTCATGTTAGTAACACAAAACACATCTTACAAGCCTTGAGCCTATTCGCCTGCTGAAAACGCTGTTAAATGTGTTAAGTGTTTGCATTATATCAGGCAAATGAGTGCGGACTCAGGAGCAAAGAGGGGGGTGGCTTGGAATTCTTTTTCTCCTTGCATTTTCCTTTTTCTGCTGGGCAATTTGAGTAGAGAGAAGTCTCCGGCTGAGATGCCAGGATAAAGCTGGGTACTTGTATATATATTTAATTGCAGAAGAGGCACAAGGAGCGATGAGCTCGGTGCTGCCGCCTCCTTTTCCTTCCCTCTGCCTGAGAAATAACTAAATAAAGGTGGGAAAAACATCTTCAAGACGGGGCAGTTTCATCTTATAGACACAGTGATATCAAAAGCAACAAAATCAGACCTTACCTCCCCCCTTCTCAGGTTCCCCTAGATGTGGGTTTTTTTCCCCTTTAAAGAGCAAAAATACAGCTTTTTTCTTTAATTTCCCCCCTCCACGCTCTAACCTTTCCCATTCGCTGGGAAATGAAGCAGGTTTTCCAAAAAAAAAAAAAAATGAAGAGGTTGAAACGCTCTGGATGCTTTTAGGCTATGCCTTAAAGTTTTTTTTTTTTTCTTTTTTTTTTTTTTTTTTTTTAAGGGCAACCAAAAGGAATGCGAGCCGCCAGCCCTCATTCCGTTTTATGGTGGTCACTTTGGTGGTCAAATTCAAGTGCTGTGACTCCACAGCTGCCTCTTCTCTCCTTCCTTGCAGGAAGCAGGCAAATCCCATCCTTTAAACTGGGTTTAAAAACCAAAACGACACCAGGGCTCGGTTTAGATGTATTTACCTACGAAGAGCAATAAATTATTCACGCACCTAGAGGAGAGACGGCGGGTTTTATGCCACACGGATTTTTCTTGTTTGCTGTTGTGTTAGGGGGCTTTTTGGGGGGTGTATGGGCTTTGTTTGGGGTTTAAGAAGCTTTTTGGGTGTTGTTTTTTTTTCAACAACACGCTCTAATTCCTTCCCTGGATGCAAAGCTTCGCGCCTACAGCCTTCCTATGGAATCAGGATTGGAATAAACAGAACAAAAAATGGATATTTTAGAGCCTTTCCTCTTTTAATCGGAGGGAGAAGATCCTCCACGCAGGTTGCAAACAGGAGGGAATTGGGGGAAAAAAAAAATAATTACGCTCATAAACAATAGCTTAACATTATTAGTTTGTAGTTAGTATTAATATTGGTCCATAAAAAGCCAAGTTAAAAGATCGCTGACACTTTAATTAAAAGTTTTGCCCAAAACGACGTCCAAGTCATAAAATAGGGCAGATTACAAACCTGAAGAAATCCGTCTCTGCAGCCAGAGTTCTTGGCCCTATATATATATATATATATGATGAATATATATATATATAGTCATCAGCCAAACAGTGCATTAGAGAGGAAAACACAGCTCATTTTGGGATTACAGACACATTTATATGTGTGTATATCTCTATCTCCACACACCCGCATTCAGAGAGACTCACACGCCCCGATCCCTTATAAAAAGGGTTTTATGAGAACGGCTTTTGAAATAGAAAATACAAAGCTAGAGAAAGGAGCGGGGGGGACACGACACACACACCCACCAGAAATTAATGAGAATGAATGATCGGGAGTGCGTTGTTGCATGAGGGGGATGAAGAAGGCTCAAAGTGGGGAAGAGCATGTGAAGCCGCCATGTTTCCCTTCGAGATTTCCTAATAAATAGATAAAAATCCGAGCACACCGCCGGACAAGCCCTATAATTTGGAAAGCTCTGCTGAAATACCCACTGTATTTTTTTTGCTCAGGCGTCTTGAAATCCTTTGCTCCCTGTTCGGCTGCAAGGTACGCACTTGCGAGGCTGTTTTCTTCCATGAAAATCAACTTTTTTCTCCCTCTTTTTTTTTTTCTTGCATTGCTGCAGAATTGCGGGATATTTATATTTTTAGCAGAGGCTACAACCCCCGTCCGGTTGCCCGAGGTGCGTTTTCCTCCTCGTTTCTCTACGTCTCGCCTAGGAATGAAACAACCCCCCTGGTTAAAATGCAAAGAGCAGGTTGGGGGTTAGCAAATTAAATAAAATTAAATAGAGAAGAGCGAAGTGCAAAAGGAGCTGCCCAGGGATGCTCAGCACCAAGGGGAACATCCCGGAGCTGGGCTGGGACCCTCTGACGCTCCTTGTTCGTGAATTGGTTATTTTCGGGCGAATTTATGCTTTTTTTTTTTTTTTTTTTTATTTTCGGGGAGCAAAGCGAAAACACGGCAGCCGTCGAGGCTTTTTCTGCTCCTAAAGGCTCAGTGCTTTAAATGCTGAGATTTGCCTTTTTTCCTTCTTGCGGTGTGAATTGGCTGCAACTCGATTTGACAAGATCCTCTCTCCAAAAGCGTCTCCCTCTCTCCTGGTGCGTTACTTTTGTTCGGTGGATTCAGCCCACCACCAAATAGATCCCATGATGGAGTTTAGTTGGGGTTTAGGCGTGGACAAGTCAATATTTTTATTTATTCTTCCTTTTACTGTGTGTTTTAAAAGTGATAATTCAAGGGGGGGCATTCAAGGGAATGCCTAAGTGGCATCTTGTAAAGAAAAAGGACGAAAAAGGGGGGATGCGCTACAATATTTTCATATCTAGATGGAAGCAGCCACCTCTGTTCGGCAGAGAAATCTTTTCCACCTCAGGCAGATGATTTTTAATCCAGGTGAAAACCCGATTAGAGCCCAATTGTTGCAGGCAATTTTCTTCCTTCAAGACTATTTAAAGGCGGCGGGATAACCCCTCGGAGCCTAGGACCGCGGAAGTTACGCGTCCTTCAGGTGCACCTTTGCAGAAGAGAATTTTAATTATTTTTTTTCCCCCCAGCTATTTTTTAATAATTCTTTGCAAAACTCGGAAAATATCTGGCAGCACCTCGGCATCCCTGTTTTTTTTCGTATGAAAATGCGGAAGGACGGAGAAAGAGGAGGCTCCCGGAGCAAGGGATAGAAGACGAATGACTTTAATAAGAATATCTTTTTTAATTCAGCTGGAAGAATAAATGATGAGGGTATCGCTGAAAGTACATTCATTGATTGACAATAAACAATTGCATTAAATATTCAATATGCCACTCTTACGTAATAAATATTTAACCGAACATTAAAGGAGGTTTTCGAATATTTATTAGACATTGACTTAATTCATTTGTTCTATTCCTTGATATATCGCTAATTCGATATCAAAAGTCATTAAGCCAGGCCTGCTTTAACTTTAAAGTTGGAAACTTTACACGATCCCCCCGCACGCTGTCATTGCCTAAATGGTATATTCGCCATAAAGCATGCCAACTTGGTTGATGTATAGTTGATGTGCACATAGAGATCAACATAATTAGCGTATGTTAGAAGCTTGTTAATTAGCACCAACCCCCTCACTCCCAGATAGAGAGATAGATAGAGATTTACTTATAATTTAGCAGCCCAGCTGTAGGAAGAGCTGGGCATTCCCGCCTGCAGGAAGGTTTGGAGAAATGTTGGAAAACTTACTTCTGCATCTCCAGCGATTTTATTGAGCTACCTACAGCCTATTCAGGAACACGTCTAAGGATAGAAATAGCCACGATAATAAATTATAATAATCAGCGTAATTAAAATATTTAAAAAAATAAAAAAGGGTGGAAAAACACCGCTCGAGCCCGTAAGACCCTCCCTCTCTCCCCCCCACCCCCCTTCCCCAGCCCGAATCGCCCCCACCCCGTCTCCAAACCCTGCTGAAAAGCAGCAAGCAGAATCCGAATAGGAAGGAGAGGAGGGGAGAGGAGGAAAGGAGGAAAAAAAAAAAAAAAAAAAAAAAAAAAGAGGCAAGGAGAAAAAAAAAAAGCAGCAAGTTCACAAGCCACCCCTTGTACTTGTTCTGCTGTGAATGCTTACAAGGGGTGTGCCTTCGGGAAAATGAATACAAATCTGCAATTGATTTTCATAATGTTTCTGCGGTGTTTGCAAACCAATCGTTTGAACCTCTGAGATCTTACCTAAGTGAACCACTCCTACGCATCTAAGTGCTCCAAACTGATATATGACAATATCTACTTTGGATCACGTGTCCTCCGGAGCGACTAAGACGGATAGCGCGTCATCTCGCCTTCCCAAATTTTTTCCCCTCCGCACATCGGATCCAAAACATCTAGCTATAGGAGCAAGAAAAGGAGAAAGATGTTTAACTCGGTGAACCTGGGCAACTTCTGCTCCCAGTCGCGTAAGGAGAGGAGCGCTGAGTTTGGAGAAAGGGCAGGTTGCGCTTCTAATCTCTACCTCCCCAGCTGTACCTATTACGTCCCTGAATTTTCAACTGTGTCATCTTTCTTGCCACAGGCCCCCTCTCGCCAAATCTCCTACCCTTACTCCACCAACCTCTCGCAAGTGCAGCCCGTGCGAGAGGTCTCCTATGGTCTAGACCCCTCAAGTAAATGGCACCACCGAAGCAATTACGCCTCGTGTTATTCCGCAGAAGATCTGATGCATAGAGAGTGCATCCCGCCTTCCACCATGACCGAAATGCTAATGAAAAACGAGAGCGTGTACAGCCACCACCACCCCAGCTCCAACCACCCGGCATCGACGGGATTCTACACCAGCATGAACAAAAACACTGTCTTGCCCCAAGGTTTCGACCGCTTCTTCGAAAATGCCTATTGCGGGGCGGAAAATCCGACTGAGACCTGCCTGCAGAAGGGTGAGGGCAAAGTGGAGGCAGAGTCCCAACCCCACGCACTGTCATCCCGCGGAGAGCAAGGTATAGACCCGGAAGATGAGGAGGAAAACACAAACCCAGGGTCTTCAGCCTCGTCCTCTTCTGTCACCAAGGAAGGAAGCAAAAGCAGCAATTCGAGTAGGTAGAGCAGTAAATGGAAAGGTTAAGGGACTAGCCCGTGTGTTTTGTCGGTCAAATTTTATGTGGAGTTTTATAAGCATTCAAAGGATTTTATTATAACCTACAAAGCTCTTTCTTCCAACGAGAAGAATTTTTACGATGGGAAAAGCTCTTTGAAAAAAATGGAGATGTTAGGCGCAGACACAGTATCTTAGAGTCTGTGAAATTTTAAAAGCACACCATCGTGACAAATATTAACTTTGATCATGAACTTACATGAGCATTTTAAAAGGATTTGGTCCCGGGTTGCTGAGGGTAAAAGGCAATTGGGCAGAACACTACTTTAGCTGCCTGTGCTTTCTTTTAGGCATTAGGATGCATGCAAAATGTTTGGGGCTTTTTTTTTTTTTTTTTTTTTTAATTAAAACTGCATGTTGAGTCTTTTCTCTTGGTGGGGGTGCAGTGCTAAGGGGGAAATGTGCCGAATTCGCAGGCAAAGCTGAGCGGTTTCTTCGACTCCTCTGTTTAAAGTGGCATTTATTCTCCTCCAAGCCTAGTGGAGCGTCCAGCTTTTGTCAGGAAGGGTTTTTACTTACGTGGTTTTATTTGCTTGGGTCTTCTGGGTTGTTTGGTTTGGGTTGGGTTTTTTTGGGTTTTGTGTTTTTGGTTTTTTTTTTTTGCATGCACTCAGTTTTTCTGGGCAGTCTTAGAGAAGCTTTTTTTTTTAAAGGCAGAATCCAGGCAACTTTGCAAGTTAGCGTTCAGCGTGGGGCTCTTTTGGGAAGAGGGGAGGGTTGTTTTGTTTCCCTATTTGCTTTCGTGATGCAAGTCCCCTTTTGCAGCTCAGATGCTGAGTTCTCTTTTACTTTGATTCCTTTTTGCGTGTGTGGCGAGGACTGGAGTTAATCAGAAACTTATGCGGAACATAATATCTAGTTCCTCTAATTCCAACCTTGCTCATGCTGTTTCTATACAGATAACAGATTTGCAGCTGAGCGTGGGGTTGGGTTTTTTTTTCCAGCCTCTCTAAACCCTGCTCCAGCAGCCTGCTGCCTCCACTCCCAGGCTGTTCTTTATTTAAAATAAAATAAAATAAAATAAAAATAACCTATCAGCACCGAAAAAAATGTCTGCATGTGCCTGCGTTAAGCCCCGTGCAGTGGGAAAATAATTACACCACGGTCCTTAAGACCCTGCGTAACCTCACCTCTGCTACCCCTAACAATAGGCGAACTGCTGGAAGATATCCCCCCCCCGCATTAATAACTGGAGTTATTATCTGCTCCTACCGAGCTGGGAAGATGGGTCTGTGTCTTGTGTTTCCTTAGGATATTTACCCTGCCTTCTGGTTCTTTTAAGGTGCTCCCAGAACGAGGAAGAAGAGATGCCCCTATTCGAAATTCCAGATCAGAGAGCTAGAGAGAGAATTTTTCTTCAATGTCTATATAAACAAAGAAAAAAGGCTCCAGTTGTCTAGGATGTTAAATCTCACTGACCGACAGGTTAAAATTTGGTTTCAGAACAGAAGAATGAAAGAAAAAAAATTAAGCAGAGACCGCCTGCAGTATTTCTCTGGAAATCCCTTGTTGTGAACATCTTTTGAAATCCCCTCTGCTGGTGAAATGTCTGTGTATTGAGGAGGAACAGTTGCGAGCATGGGTTTGCCCTTTGAGTCGACAAAGCAACCTCAAAGTTTAAGCCTTTTCGTTACTTATATTTCTATGTCTGGGACAGTGCTGAGTAACAAAAGGAGCGAGATTTTCTTTCAGTTCCCGCTTCAAGGACTTGGATTCCATGAACATTTTATTTAACTTTTTTTTCTTTTTTTTTCTTTTTTTTTTTTTTTTGCCTGAACAGGTTGGAATTCCTTTTTTATTATTATTATTATTTTTATTGGTGTTGTTATTATTTAGGCACCCTGTCCAGTTGAATAAATCGCAGTACTGTGTGTTGCTACCCCGGTGATTTCGGTATGCAGCTGTGTTATCACAAGAGCGGCCAAAGTCTCCCTGTAGGATCAAATCACTTCATCTGGGGTGAGTGTGTGTGTGTGTGTGTGTGTGTGAGTGTGTGAGTGCACACACAGACATGTGTGTCCTCATACGCGTGTGTGCACACTCACACCCACCCCGCTCATCTCTGTTCTAAGGCAGATCATCATTTCCACCTCCTCCATCCACCCTTTCCCTCTAAAAATATATATATGCATATATATATCCGGGAGCGTGTGCGTATATATCCATATATATATTCTCTGCGGTATCATTTTTACATTTGGAGTCGGGAAGGGGGGGGGAAATCCAGGCGAAAATACATTTGCAATAACTGTCTCTGAAATGGTTTGTAAATAAATTTCGTAGTGCTTTTTTTTTTTTTTTTTTTTTTTTCCTGGAAATGGGAGAGGAAGAACAACACGAGGGAAAAAGAAAAATCCTGAAAAAATAATAATTAAAAAAAAAAAACTGAAACAAAAACAAAAAAAAAACAAAAACAAAAACAAAACCTCTTTGTGTATGTAAAGTGAGTCCCCGGGATACTCTGTGAAATTCTGTGGCAAATAAAGACATTGCAAGCTGTTCTACATTATGATTTTATTTGACCATTTTATTAGAATTTCCCCTCTTAAAAGCCTCTTTGCGGTCATTGTGGTGTGGGTTTCTTCTATAGGAGTTTAAATACCTGAATGCATATCAGAAATATCATTAGCCATATTCATGGGACTCGCTGCAATCTGCTGGAATAGGGCTGGTATGAATATCAAACCCTCCACCTTGGAGCACAGGTTTGGTTTTTTGAGTTGTTTTTTTTTTTTTTTTGGGGGGGGGGGTGGGTGGGGGGAAGTTCATTGTATTCATCAGCGAACTGAAATTTATAGGATTTTTCTTGGCCCAGGAATCCTGCTCTGAATTTGGCTCCAGATGCCTTGCGCTGTTTTCCGGTTGTAGTTAATCTTTTTGCATTTTCATGAGAACAATATATTAGTCTCTTTTTTTTTTTTAAATAAATAAAAAATTTAATAAATAAAAATGAAGGAAACTCGTAATTACACCGGGAAACGAGCTGCATTTCCATAAGTCAAGGATACCTTATACCTACAAAGCACAAATGCAAAGTCAAGTCCTTAAATTCCTGCTTAAGGAAAACAAGTTCAACTCCCAGGCACGGGGCATAAAAGTCATCTTTTTCGCCCCCCCCCCCCAACCCGCCCCCCCCAACCTCTTTGCACAATGACTTTTTCTCTCGCAGTGTCCGAAAGCAACACAGGGTTTTCGAGGACAAAGAAATCCCGAAGATGCCGTTTGGTGATGCGGTGCATGTATTTTTTGTGTAAATACAACAATTTGGAAGGGTTTGGGGGTTGTGTGGGGTTTGTGTTTTGTTTTTTTTTTTTTTTTTGGCAGGGGGGTTATATTTGAGGCTTCCAATCTGGGTGCTCTCCTGCTTTCTGATGTGGAGCGATGGGATTGTGCATATGGAGGAGGGTGGGTGGGTGGGGGGGGGGACACACAAAGAAAGGGCGGGGGGGGGGGATAAAACCCCCAGCAGCCAAGAAACAGCACATTATATTCCCATCCATCGAGCGTGTTCTTGTAAAATTCTCATACTTGCTTTTAAATACAACCCTGTTGAATGAAAAACCCTTTGATGGCGTCTTCTGATTTTATTTGACAACGGCAGGGGAAAAAAAATGATAAACCCACAAAAATGCTCTTCGTTTGCACCCATCCGAACACCCCTACGCGCCCCCCCCCGCGCAATTAAATGCAAACTGACTTGAAGCTTTCGTGATAGACCCGTCCTGCTTACACCACGATATGATCTTGAAAGGATGTTCGGAGGCATGTTTCTCATTAGAAGAGTGGGAAAGGGAAGAAAAAAAAAAAAAAGGGGGGGGGGTGTCTGTGGATGGCAAAACGCTTCTTTATTTTCTTATATTTATTTTTGCAAAGCCTGCGAGCTGAAAGGCCGCTTGTCCCCGGCCTAAAATCCCGCCTCAGCTTTACATTCAATAAACCGGGCGTAAAGGAGGGGATATTTTAAATTTATTTTAAATTTTTTTTTTTTTTTTCCCTTTGCGGGCTGCCGAAGTAAAATAGAGAAGGCGAAGATTAGGAGCCATCTTCCTGGCAGATGGAGAGCTGCGCGGCGGGACCGGCCCGGGGAGGGGGCTTATCTTCCAGGAAAAAAAAACCGAAAAAACCCAAAAAAAAACTAAAAAAAAAAACCACCAAAAAAAAAAAAAAGCACCTTTCTTTAATGAGTGTTTGCCAAACCTTCCCAAGGTTAGGAAAACTAAAGAGAGGTGCAATAAGGTGAATATCGGGAGGTCAGAAGCGGCAGTTAATGCTCCGTAACAGCAGCGGCTGTCCGGACAAAAGCGGCTAGTCTAGACATTGTAATAAAGACTGCAGCACTAAACAGCTTAATTTTTCTTAATTACCCCGTCTGGCTAAAGGAAAAGACTTCCGCAGTAAATAGTAAACAAATAAGGGACTCTTGCCCAGGGAATTTTTTTTTTTTTTCCCCCCTCTCTCTCCTCTCTCCCCCTCCCTCCCTTTTCCCCCCCCTCCTTCCTTTTCCAAGGCTCCAGTTCAACTGCAGCACAATGAAACTGTAGGCCTAGTTCAAAGTTTTCGCGAGCTAAAATGGAATGCTAGTTGTAAAATCCAAGTTTATAGACCATGTGGGAGTTTACAGCAGCATTAAGCATCAGTGCCATGTAGGAAAAGGGCTGTTAATGTTCTGGGGAGGGGAAAAAGTCGGGGGGGAGAAGGGGCTGGTGGAGGACGGGGAGGGGGGGGGTCACTGAGGATGCTTTGGGTACCACGATGGTACAAGCAGGACGGGGTTGAGACATAAGTGTCTCCCCAACGCAGTGTGGGCGCACCTATATGGAGGGTGACACAGGCGGCGGGGCGAGAGGAGGGTCCGGCGCCGGGTTTTTGGGGTATTTAACGGCAGAAAAGCCCCAAATTGCCATGGCGAGGGTTTTTTTTCCCAGGCGGGCCGGGGGATGCAGGGGTGGGAGCGAGACCCACAGGAAGAAAAATGTGAATATATGATGTCTTTGAACTTCAATAAAGTCAAGTCCATCACCTTTAACCCGTTTGTAATAAAGCGGAATCAGAGAGGGTCGCGGCTCCCCCGGCCGCCCCGCCTCCAGGGACCCGCGAGAGGGGAGGATCGGGGGGGGGGGACGGGGGACACCCACATTTTTGCCCCGAAAAAAACCGCCCCAAACTCTAATTTTGAACCCCGCGTGGCGTTTATGACGCTTAATATTTAACTCAGCCGCGCAGCATTTAATGCATTTCGAAGCAGGTTGAACACACACGGCACACACTCTTTATTATTGTTATAAACCTTTTGATATCTTAACGCATGAAAAGTTTTTATAACTTTGTTTGGCGTAAAAGTTTTACAAGTTTTTCCTCTTTCCCCCCCTCCTTCTTTTCTTTTCTTTCTTTTTTTTTTTTTTTTTCCTAAATTCCCAGCACGCATTTAGTCTTTTCCATCAACTTTATTCCTACCTCGGATGTCCATCACAATAAAGCCTCCCTCATAGGCTGGGGAGCTCGCTCTGCGCTCTACGTTAATGACACCCAGACTAATTACGAAGGCCCTTTCCGTGTGACGTACAAACACACCAACCCAACCTGTTTCCTATTGCTCCCTGGATTTCATACACAACATATTGGAAGCAGCTCTGGGTGACTTTGTTGTGAAATATTGCAG
This sequence comes from Rissa tridactyla, assembly GCF_028500815.1. Classification (NCBI taxonomy): domain Eukaryota; kingdom Metazoa; phylum Chordata; class Aves; order Charadriiformes; family Laridae; genus Rissa; species Rissa tridactyla. Next base: position 1,071,398 of record NC_071489.1, read on the forward strand.
AGAGGGAAGGAGGCGAGGGGGCCGGCTTCTAATTGGCTTCTTGCGGGACAATAATGTTCACTTAGGTTGGCTTCTATACAAAGCAAATTAATTTTTGAAAAAGAAAGAAAGAAAGAAAGAAAGAAAGAAAGAAAGAAAGAAAGAAAGAAAGAAAGAAAGAAAGAAAGAAAGAAAGAAAGAAAGAAAGAAAGAAAGAAAGAAAGAAAGAAAGAAAGAAAGAAAGAAAGAAAGAAAGAAAGAAAGAAAGAGAAACTAAAAAATAAAGGGAAAAAAGAAAGGAAAAAGGAAGAAAGAAAGGAAAAAAGAAAAAAGAAAGGGGGAAAGGGAAGAAAAAAGAAAGGAAAAATAAAGGAAAAAAGAAATGAAAAAAGAAAAAAGAAAAGAAAGAAAAAGAAAAAAAGAAAAGCAAAAAGGAAAAAAGAAAAAAATGAAAAAAAAAAAAAGAAGAAGAAAAAAAGAAGCCTGGTCGGGGATGGGGGGTCTGTAAGAGCTGCAAATGCTGGATTAAAGTGTCCAGAGATTCCTGTGGTTCCGGACGGGGCTGCACACCCCCACGCACCCACCTGCACCCACCCCACGCATCCTCTCCCGAAGGTGCCGGTGGGGGAGAGCGTAAACTTGACTGTGTGATAAGGCGAAAACCTCCTCGGTGGCGAGTAAACAACCAACTTCGGCTGAACCACTCAGCAAGAGCCGCACACAATAGCCACGAGGGGGGAAAAAAAAAAAACAAAAAAAAAACCAAAACAGAACCTCCTTTTTTTTGACCATTTTCCACTTTTCCTCACGGGTTTGACGTTGGTTTGCAACTTGGCCAGAACTGGGATTTTCGCAAAAACAAAAAAAAAAAAAAAAAAAAAAAAAAAAGCCAAGAAGAAAAGCCAGTGGTTTTTGGCAAGTGGACACGAATCGACCATCAATTGAGCTAATCCTCGCCTGTGGATCCCAGGGTGAATTCATTTATTTGTGTACCAGGAACTTTTATAGGAGCAATAGCTGTCCCCGACGGAGAGGCAGGGCTGTCCCCAAGTCCTGGAGCCCTCTCCCAGGGACCCTGGTGGCCCATAACCTTGGCGAAAAGGCGATTAAATTGGTTCTCCTGAAGCACCGCTCTGCCGAGGGGGGACCGGCGGCGAATTTGCTGCTGAAATATTGTAAAACCACCGGCAAAAAGGAGGAGGGAGGGGAAGGGAGGGATGGGGGGGGGCGGGGGGGGAGAGAGAGAAAAAACTTGGGGGGAGGAATTGCGGGTTTGAGGCAAAGCGTTTGCAAACTTGCGGTTTAGTTTTTAACACTCACAACCCCCCCCAAAAAAAATTACAAATAGGCCCCCCAAATAAAGAGATCCCCCAAATAAATTACTCCCCCCAAAGACCCTAAAAGATAGACTTCCAAAAAGAAAAAGCCCCCTATAAATAAAAAAACCCCTACAAATAAAAAGCCCCCCCCAAATCGAAAGCCCCCCCCTAAATAAAAAAGCCTCCCCTAAATAAATATCTCACCACCCCCAACAACCCCGTAAAAATAAATAGCCCCCCAAAAATAGCGGCGGAGGGGGGAGCTCAGGGCTGCGCTCGGCGGGAATATATTAAAAATATGACTTATTTTGCCCCAAAATGGCGGCTCATTAAGGCCTGGTTTATCCGCCTTTCATAAAGTTGGGGGATCCAGGGATGCTCAGCACATGTTGGATGGAAGCACGTTCCTCTGCTTTTGATAACTTCTAAATTACAACATGAAACCACGAGAATGTGGTTTGCAACCTCATAAGCCTGCTTTTTTTTTTTTTTTTTTATCTGGAGTTGAGGAATTAGGCTGGAACATATTGCTGATGGAGGCCATAAAAAACTTTATTCATTTTGGAAAGGGAAAAAAAAAAAAAAAAAAAAAAAAAAAGAAAGAGGGGGGAAGACTTAATGTAAACATTACAATTGTTTATGTGCTACAAGTAGCAAAGTAAATTCGTTCGTTTTAATTGTTAAAAAGCGGCCTGATTCCTCTCTTTGAATTAAGTGATACATGCGCGAGACGAAAATCTCTGCTTTAAAGATGTGCTTGATATAAACCGTATGTGACTCTGCAAATGACGGTTCAAATAGCGGCAGCTCTTTGGGGTTTGCGCGGAGCGTGTGATTGAGAAAGCAGGAGATGCTCGAGGTTATCTCGCAGGCTGAGGGCTGCAGGTATGGAAAAAAAAAATATGAAAAGAAAAAAAAAATTAAAGAGGAGAATTACGGTCCTTTTTTTTCTTTTCTTTTTTTTTTTTTTTTTTAATAAAAGTATTTCTCTGCCCACGTATCTCCCTGCACTCTCCACCTCTGCGGCAGTGCCTGTGTTTGGAAGGTAGAGACCCTCAAATTTAAGCAAATCCAGCAAAATAAAAAGAGCGTTTAGCTCCCCTACCTCCTATTTCCACGCTCTGGGTGTGAAAATGGTATTTATTCAGATTATATATTTTTTTTTATTTTTTTTTTCCTCCCCAATCGCTTCTTTTTCTTTTTCAAGGAGAAACGTGAGTGTTAATCTCCCGTCCTCGCCGTGCTCTCCATATTCTGTTAAAACTGTAATTGAAACAATAATGTTTATTTTGAAGCGCTCAGCAGACCGGCGTTGCCGCTTCAAAGACGCCTGTTAAATTATCAGCGTTTTGACAAAGTTTGAAAGAAATCATTTTCCTATCGTCATATGTGAAGAATAGGAATTCTCTGAGGTTTGCTCTTAACTTGCGGGGCAGACCCACATTTTAGCACGTCCTTCATTGTTTTCAATTTTTACCTTTCATCGTGACTCTTCGCCTCTTTCAACTTCACTTTTTTTTTCTCTTTCTTTCTTTCTTTCTTTCTTTCTTTCTTTCTTTCTTTCTTTCTTTCTTTCTTTCTTTCTTTCTTTCTTTTTTTAACTTTATAAAAGGGGCTCTCCAAAATCCACATTGCCGTCAACCGCTGGGTTATTTTGCAGCTTAAAAAACCTCAGCGGAGCCACCAGTATTTCCCAGACCAAAAAAAAAAAAAACCCCAAAAAAAAACCCAGAAAAAAAACCCAAAAAAAAACCCCAAAAAACCCAACCACCTTTTAATTTTCCAAATGTGCAATAATCCACATTTCCAGAGCTCCCACCCGGACTTCCCCACCGCTGCTAGAAATAATTCTCTAATTTTTTTTTTTTAATTTATTATTTTTTTTTCTTTTTGGGAAGGGGAGCCAATATTTAAGTTTGTTAACGCGGTTGGAAAATTAAAGGAAACATTTCAGCACTGAATAAACTCCTCCAAAATCCCCGTGTCACATCTTTGTGCTCTGTCACCCTGCCGGCTCTTGCTTATATATGAATTACACTTTCCAAATTTCGCCTTCGTGATCAAAGGGAAAGGAACAGGGTCCAAACTCCATCCAGTCCTTGGGTGCTATGTTGGGGGTAGAAAAGCTTGAACACAGTTTTCAATACCACCTCAAGGAACATAATATCATTCCATAATTCTTTGACTTAAGTTACTCAGAAAGAAGGAAGCAGGGTAAGAGGGATTGTAAAGTTTGATAGATTTCTTGTGGTGATAGTTTACAGTTTCTAAGCCAACATATAAAGGCGTGGGTTTTATTTTTGCATCGCTGTTATTGTACTCCAGTGTACTTTGTCATAAATCAGAATTATTTCCGCTACAACATGGGGCATAATACCGGGCAGAAATACAAATTTAAGGTAATCATTAAAGCGTTGCTACCAAATACTTCCTCGAAGCGAAAATGAATGTTTGTCATAAAAATGTAAGAAAACTTGGTAAAAAATACAATGGGCATAAGAAGCACTTTCTACACATAACTCACGGTTAAATAATTAGATTGAAAAGGGGACAGGTAAAATATTCCGGGGAAGTCTGAGAGATGCTTTGTCTTGGAAATTGTAGACATTTATATACTCCTCGGGGTGATGGGCAGAAGAGGGGGTTTTCTGGCATCTCCCCCCCCCCCTCGGCCATCCCCTCGTCCCTGCCTAGCAGGTTCCCCGGCTTCCCTGGCATCCCCAGCCCTGATTTGGGGACGTTTGAGGGCAATTGCTCTGTCTGTGGCGCTGGGGACAATGGGAGGACGCGGGGACAGCCCGCTCCTCGCACCCCCCCTCCTTCAACCCCGGGAGAACCGGACCCGGGAAGGGCAAAACCCCACTTTTTGTGTGTGTGCGTGTGTGCCTTGAAGTTCATTGGGTAAAAACCCCTGAACTGGCCCAAAAAGGCCAGGTTGAACCCACGCGGAGGGCGGGGGGGTGGGGTGGGGGGGGAAGCAGCTTTCTAGGAAACGCGTGGGGGTGGCAGCCCGGCGGCGGCGGGGGACGAAGGTCGGACCTGTATATGGTTCCCCTAAAAGTGTGTAAAATTCAAAGTAGGTTATTAAAGTCCTTACCACGGGTAGACTCTCTCCTTTTAAGTTTTAATAGCATTTGTTCGTATTTATTTTCTGTAATTAGAGTAAAGCATTTTTCCCAACGGGGGTTCCACTTAGGCTGATGAATTTTATTTCTCTTTCCATTAATGACCCATGTTTATCATACTTCTAATTATTTTTAACTTTAAACAATATTCGGTCTCCTGGAGACGCCTCCGTGCTGCTTCCTAACGTCAACTTTCTTTTTCCGTGGCCAAAAAAACCCATCGCGGTGAAGTTAGGAGACACATTCGGGTCATATTTTTATGAAGAATTTAATGTTATATTTATTCAGCCCCAAATTGATCCCGAAGATGCTGATGAGCGACTCGCGAAACAGGCTCAAGACCCTTCAAACATTTGCATCGGTAGCTTGTGCTGGCAAAAACTGGTAAACAAAACGCCTGCGAACGGTGTAAATCTTTATTTTATACTCACAACATTTACACATTCATAAAAGATGAGGTTTCCAGCACGTTTTTTTTTTTTTTTTTTCCTCTCTCCAGCAACCTGGATGGGGAGGTTTTGTCGAGATGCTCTTGCGAAGCGCCTGATTCTGCGGAGAAGCAAATTCCAATTATTTAATGTCACGTTTGATGTGCTCCGGTGCAACTCCTTCATCTCGCCTTCCACCAAAGCACACACCAGAATACAGGGCGAAAAAAAAAAAAAATTCAGGAAAACGTATTTAATCTTTAGGCAGACAATACAGGAAACTATGAGGTCAAATTTTGGTGTCCCAAAAAATGCACATGTGTAACTCTTTGACTGAGCAGCATAAATTATTGGCCAGCCACATCAGCTGCAAAAATAAAGTAGAAGAGGGGGAAAAAAAAATCAAACCGGGGGGGGAAAAAGGCAATATAATACAAAATTGCATTGGTCTTTAATTTCATCACCTATAAATGAGAAAATATTGGCTCCCATACTAAAGTTTTATTCTTTGCTTATAAATATTATGTGGAATTTTCGTTGGATATCATAAAACTGAACGATTTCTATCAAACTGTTTTAAAAAGACCTATGCAGATAACACAAATAGAGGCAATAAAGTCGCAAATAGCTTTCCAGGGGAACCAAATGGCGTCTGAAGCCTACGAAAGCTTTTACTGTGCTGGAGAAGGGGGCACACGAAATAGGATTATCCACTTTTAGGCTTTTTCGGCCTAAGATATTGAAACTTGTCCCACTTGATGCGGAGAGAAGACCCGCAAGGCTCTTGAAAGTTAAGTCGAGGGGGATTTTACAGCCCTGCTTTTGAAAATCTTTGGGAAAACAGGTTTGCAGACGTGAGAATATTTAAGCAGGACTTTGCTCTAAACCGTTACAAATCACCCCAAACGGTCAAGTTCCACTTTCTCTGCTCCAATGTACTTTTTTTTTTTTCACGATTTTGCTCCCTTTCCTTTCCCCCCCCTTTGTTTTCTTTTTCTTCCCCTTATTTTCTCTTTTTTCCTTCTTTTTCTTTTTTCCCTCTCTCTCTTTTTTTTTTTTTTAATGAAAGGTGGCGTTTTCTTTTTGTTTCCCTTGAAAGTGACTCTGAACCCGTCTCTTTCTAATCGTAATGATCTTGAAATTCCGGGCTATCTCCCTTTTTATTTATTTATTCGCCATTGTCCTAATCCGCCGCTTCACCCAAAATCAGAGTTCACCCACCAGCACTGCAACACGCCGGGGAAAAAGATGAAAAACCCCCACTATAGAGCTTAATTACTACACGATTTAGAAAATAATAAAGAAAATAAAGTTGGGGGGGGGGAGGAGGGCAGGATAACCACGAAGTTTTAAATTCCGCCGCGTTTAAGACATCAAATCTTTCTCGGAGATTTAAAATTTAAAAAGAAAACAACAGCTTGAGGTGCCACCGCAGCGAATTGCGCCACGAAAGAGGAGAGGGGAAATATTGGAGAGAAAAGTAACTTTCCACGTGAAATCACCCCAGGATAAAAAAAAAAAAAAAAGAAAATGAAATAAAATCCGAGCAAATCGGGAAAGTTTCAGTTTGCAAAGCTTGCTGCATGATATTTAGTGAGTCCCAGGTTGGATGGAATTTTTTTTCCCCAGTAGATATTTCCCGGAGAGAAAGAAGGAGCAGACGGAGAGACAGACAGACAGACGGGAGGGGAGAAAACCCACCACACACTACCGCACTCTTGCAGTTCACCGTCTGAAAGTCGCTCCCTTTTCACAAATTCGACCCCTTTTTTCCTCTCCACGAGGAATTTTTTTTTTTTTTTTTTTTATCCTGCACAATACCACACATGCCATTTTAGCCCAGAAACTTAAGACAGTTCGGGAATGAAAGTGGATAATTAAAAAAAGCTGCCTTCGCAGAGTCAAGGAAGGCGAAGCTGCTTTGCTGCGAGGGGAAAAAAAAAAAAAAAAGGAAAATAAAAAGGAAAATAAAGCAAAACTAGGGTTTCATCGTCTTTTTCTTCATTAAAAAGCTGCTTGGGAAATACCCAACCTGCTCGAAGGAGCTTCAGGGTTTCGGGGAAATGCCTGGCTGAAGGGTCTCTGAATTATTCCCCAATTTTTTTCCCCCCTTTTCTCTTCCCACGTCCCCCTCGAAGCTGCAAAAGCGAAGCGGCGCCGAGCGCATCACCCCGCCGCACCCCCCAAAATCCATCCAGCACCACCCCACCCCCCCCCCCGCAGCCAAAAAAACCCCAAATAATTTTAATAAGCATAAAAATAACGCTAAGAAGCAGCAGCGCAGCAGCCGGCTGAGCCCAGAGGAGCTCGCCCATGCCCAGCCGTGCTGGGGAGCGGGAGGAAGGCGCAGCCGGGAGGAGGAAGGAGAAGAGGTGGCGGGGGTGGGGGGGGTCGCTGGTTGGGAGGCAACAATTAAAAATCCCAATTTGTTTTGGGGCGCAAAAAGAGAGACAATTCCCAGAAGGCAGGGAAAGAAGAGGGAAAGGGGGAAGGCGGGGGGGGGGGGGGGAAAGAATGCACGAGATTATTTTTTTTAATTTAAATTTTCCCCATTCCGCTCGAAACTTACAAAATTTAAAAAGGGAATTTTAATTTTTTTTTTTTAATTTGTTTTTATATTTCCACACACCACCCCCCCTCCCCTTCCTTTTCCCCCCTCCTTTTCCACGCGTGGCTCCGTTGGTAAACAAACGGGCGGGCGGGGAACGGGGCGGCGGGGGCTCTGCCTTTGTTCAACGTGAAGGTCCCGGCCCGGTGCTGGCAGATGTCGCTGTTGCTCCACGGTGACGCTCCCGGTCCCGACAACTTGACCCCCGTGACGTCGTCCCCGTCTGAATCATCAAGGCCATTTTCAATCCTCATTGGCCTGGGCATCACGTGGGGGGGTGGAGGGGGGGAGAGCGATGCGTGGATAATTATGGTGCTTGATATTTTTTCCCCCTAAAAAAAAGATGTCAGCCCCTGGCTGGAGTATTCCTCCTTAAAAACCCTCTCTGAAAATGTCATGTCCCAACAATGTGACTTCTAACTCGTTTTTGATGGACTCGTTGGCCGGTACCTGTAGAGGGGAGAATTATTCCTCCAGCCAAGGGATGTACATGCAGCCTGGGAGCGATTTCAGCTGCGGAGTCATGAGGAACTGTGGAATTATCCCGTCTCTTTCCAAAAGGGACGAGGTGAATAGCGCTACCTTGTCTCTCAGCACCTATCCATCTTACCTTTCGCAGCTAGACACTTGGTGTGACCCCAAAAATACGTACAGGATCGAGCAACCTGTTGCAAGACAGCTCCCATCCTGCTCCTTCCCAACCAATGTCAAGGAAGAGAATGTTTGCTGTATGTATAACGCTGATAAAAGGGCAAAAAATGCCACAGAGACAGCCCTCTACCCCAACCAAATGCCTGAGTCTTGCCTAAATGACCATGAAGTCCCCGTTCCTAGCTACTACCGAGCGAGCCAAGGTTACCCCTCCATGGAGAAGACGTCAAACTGCAGCAACCCAAATGAGTTTGAGGCAAGTTTTGAATCCAGGGCGAGCCTGAACCCAAGGAATGAGCATCTGGAACCAGCACCACCACCTCCTCCACCTCCTCCTCCGCCGCCCCCGGTGGCTAAAGTGAGTTTTCCCGAAAACACAAAAACAGATAATACTCAGAACACAGCCACGAACGAAATTAAAACAGAAAAAAGCGCCCCAGCACCCAAAATAAGTCCTTCGGAAGCAGAGAAAGAGCTGAATAAAAACACTGACACCAGCACTGACAATTCTGACAATGAAGCAAAAGGTAAGGGAATCATTCATTACCAGTAGCTAATTTCAGCAATTAGTAATCATCCATAGCTAATAAGAGCAAGAGTAATGCGAATATGCAGTAATGTGCTCTCTACCCTGCCAACTTCTCCTCCAGAAATTGGCACCATAATGTTCTGTATTGTTGCTGGCTTGTGGAAAAAAAAAAATATGTTCTTCCTAGAAATGTTGTGGGTTTTTAAATATAAATATATTAGAGCTGAGAGAAAAAAAAAAAAAGAAGGAAAAAAAGGGCAGAGAGCTGTTTGAGAACTCGTCCTCTCGCTGTTTACATGGAGAAATGTTGCTGTGCGTGTACTTATGCAAAAAAAAAATTAATTGGTCCTCGCAATCAACGCTGCAGAATGTGATAAGATGAGGTGCCTTTGCTCTGAAATCGCAGAGGTTCGGGGTTGGTTTGGGGGGGTGTTTTAAGGGGGTTTTGTGTTTTGTTTTGTTTTGTTTTTTAAGGCAGATGAACCTTGATTTATTTATTTTTTTTCCTTTCATATGGCTTTCTATGCAAATGCTTTATTTCCGCGTGCTGAACGAATTTGTCTTCTCTGGCTTTGCTCGGTGTTAAAGTGGGGGGGGGAAAAATTAAAGTGCGTAGAGTCTAATTTGCAGTTCCAAACATCTCAGGCTGGAGTTGTGGCTCATTTCATGGCTTGGAAGCTCGTTGGGAGACTCAGAGAGGAAAAAAGCTGCTTCTTCTTCTTCTGTTTTTTTTTTTTTTTTTTTTTTCTTGGCGAATTGAGGTCTCGTTTGCGAAGGCAAAAAATGTTTCTGTGTGTTGAGCAGATGTTTTAAGTTTGGGATTGTCTGAAAAGAGGCTTTCATTGAACACATTTTATTTTCTCTGTAGGGATTGCATATGGCTTGAAATCTCTGTGGGTGTGAATATTCGGGTTTGGTCCTGTTCTAATTTGAAATTAGGTGGATTCAGAGGCTTCTCTCAGGTCAATAAGTGGGGATCATGTGAAGGGATGGATTGAATTTCCCGAAAAAAAAAAAAAAAAAAAAAAAAGTAGTTGGGAGCGAAATTTCCTTGGGAGCAAACACTGCTCAGATCTAAGCGAAGGCTTGCATGGTTTGCCTGTGGTATGTGGATTAAAATATCCGCCGTGTGTCAGGATCCGAGCTATAATTAGGGCTCCAGCAGCAGGAGGATGGCTGGGGTCTGTGGCGTTGTATGTGCATGCGGGGCTGCACGCATGTGGGTCGTGTGTGGACCCCCATGCACACACGCCTCGGGTCTGTGGCACCAGCAAAACCTGTCCTCTGGCGTTTCCCCCTCCAAAATTGGCCTTTTCAAAAGCAAAACCCAGAAACACTTCTTCTTTATTAATATTTCCCCCCTATTATATTTATTTTTTGTCTTTTTTCCTTTCCCTCTTTTTTTTTTTTTTACCATTCCGCATCCAAAGGGAAATTATATTATCTGACAGTTGAGTTACAATTACACGCACTCGCACCACCACCACTACCAACCCCCCCCCCCCCCCAAAAAAAAAAATAAAGGCAAAGTCAAGGTTATCATAAACCCCCGCAAACTTATCTGAACAAAGCGCCTTCAACGTCCGCGCCAAGAGAGGTTTTGGTGGGAGTCAACCCGAAAGAAAGATTATATTGGGTTGGATCTGCAATTGGGGCGGAAATAAAGAATGAAATAAACGCAGATAAAGGTTCTCTTTCGCTTCAGCTGTTAAATTTAAAATGGGTGCGTGGAGAAAGACGTGCTTCCCCCGATTATTGTGCGGTTTAAAAGGCAGTTCGTGTCGTTTGCGGTGTTTTCGA